>NW_027509960.1:0-82099 GCF_051311805.1 Agelaius phoeniceus
TCCTTCAAGGCTCTCCCTGAATGGCTACGCCGCCCCCTTTTATCCCAGTTCTCTTCAATGCTCACAGCTGCAGCCCATCAAGGACAACCAGGACCTGTGGGGCAAAGCCTCTAGACAGATATTCAAATAGAATCCATTTCCTCTACTCTAGCCAGTAAGTACTACCCTACAAGTCCTCAGAACCCCAAAGGCCACCTTTCATCTGACACCCAGACCCTGGGGAAAGGACTTCTTTTTCCCATGGCAAATGGCCTCCCTTGGCAGCCACTCACCCTGGCAGAAAGTGGGAGCCTAGCTAGAATGATGCAATCGTTGCTGGATTTTTCCAAAAGAAAAGCTGGCAGCAACTAGGGCCCTGGAAGTACTTAGAGCCTCAAACGCCACCTTGAACATATTCCTGAGACCCTGGGGAAAGGACATCTTTTTCCCATGGAAAATGGCCTTCATTTGTGGCCACTTGGCCTGGCAGGCAGGGCAGTGCCAAGCCAGGAATCTACAAACTCTGCTGGATCCTTCCAGAACGAAAGCTGCCAGCAACTAGGACCCTGCAAGTCCTTAGAGCCCCAGACGCCACCTTTCATCTGACACCCAGAGCCTGGGCCAATGACTTCGTTTTCCCCATGGAAAATGGCCTCCATTTCTGGCCACTCGCCCTGACCAAGAGGGTGGTGCCCAGCAAGAAATTTGCAAGCTTTGCTGGATTGCTCCAAATCTAAAGCTGCCACTTGTTGTTGTTCTATTTCTCTAGAGTCCCATCATGCTGTTCTCAGATTGCTAAAGTCCATACCTCCTCGGTGTGTTCTTATGGCTGCAGATCTTCACAGCACAGACGCTTTCTTCTGCATGCTGTTCTTTCCCAGTTCAGGGCTCCTTCAAGGCTCTCCCTGAATGGCTACGCCGCCCCCTTTTATCCCAGTTCTCTTCAATGCTCACAGCTGCAGCCCATCAAGGACAACCAGGACCTGTGGGGCAAAGCCTCTAGACAGATATTCAAATAGAATCCATTTCCTCTACTCTAGCCAGTAAGTACTACCCTACAAGTCCTCAGAACCCCAAAGGCCACCTTTCATCTGACACCCAGACCCTGGGGAAAGGACTTCTTTTTCCCATGGCAAATGGCCTCCCTTGGCAGCCACTCACCCTGGCAGAAAGTGGGAGCCTAGCTAGAATGATGCAATCGTTGCTGGATTTTTCCAAAAGAAAAGCTGGCAGCAACTAGGGCCCTGGAAGTACTTAGAGCCTCAAACGCCACCTTGAACATATTCCTGAGACCCTGGGGAAAGGACATCTTTTTCCCATGGAAAATGGCCTTCATTTGTGGCCACTTGGCCTGGCAGGCAGGGCAGTGCCAAGCCAGGAATCTACAAACTCTGCTGGATCCTTCCAAAACTAAAGCTGCCAGCAACTAGGACCCTGCAAGTCCTTAGAGCCCCAGATGCCACCTGTCATCTGACACCCAGAGCCTGGGCCAATGACTTCGTTTTCCCCATGGAAAATGGCCTCCATTTCTGGCCACTCGCCCTGACCAAGAGGGTGGTGCCCAGCAAGAAATTTGCAAGCTTTGCTGGATTGCTCCAAATCTAAAGCTGCCACTTGTTGTTGTTCTATTTCTCTAGAGTCCCATCATGCTGTTCTCAGATTGCTAAAGTCCATACCTCCTCGGTGTGTTCTTATGGCTGCAGATCTTCACAGCACAGACGCTTTCTTCTGCATGCTGTTCTTTCCCAGTTCAGGGCTCCTTCAAGGCTCTCCCTGAATGGCTACGCCGCCCCCTTTTATCCCAGTTCTCTTCAATGCTCACAGCTGCAGCCCATCAAGGACAACCAGGACCTGTGGGGCAAAGCCTCTAGACAGATATTCAAATAGAATCCATTTCCTCTACTCTAGCCAGTAAGTACTACCCTACAAGTCCTCAGAACCCCAAAGGCCACCTTTCATCTGACACCCAGACCCTGGGGAAAGGACTTCTTTTTCCCATGGCAAATGGCCTCCCTTGGCAGCCACTCACCCTGGCAGAAAGTGGGAGCCTAGCTAGAATGATGCAATCGTTGCTGGATTTTTCCAAAAGAAAAGCTGGCAGCAACTAGGGCCCTGGAAGTACTTAGAGCCTCAAACGCCACCTTGAACATATTCCTGAGACCCTGGGGAAAGGACATCTTTTTCCCATGGAAAATGGCCTTCATTTGTGGCCACTTGGCCTGGCAGGCAGGGCAGTGCCAAGCCAGGAATCTACAAACTCTGCTGGATCCTTCCAGAACGAAAGCTGCCAGCAACTAGGACCCTGCAAGTCCTTAGAGCCCCAGACGCCACCTTTCATCTGACACCCAGAGCCTGGGCCAATGACTTCGTTTTCCCCATGGAAAATGGCCTCCATTTCTGGCCACTCGCCCTGACCAAGAGGGTGGTGCCCAGCAAGAAATTTGCAAGCTTTGCTGGATTGCTCCAAATCTAAAGCTGCCACTTGTTGTTGTTCTATTTCTCTAGAGTCCCATCATGCTGTTCTCAGATTGCTAAAGTCCATACCTCCTCGGTGTGTTCTTATGGCTGCAGATCTTCACAGCACAGACGCTTTCTTCTGCATGCTGTTCTTTCCCAGTTCAGGGCTCCTTCAAGGCTCTCCCTGAATGGCTACGCCGCCCCCTTTTATCCCAGTTCTCTTCAATGCTCACAGCTGCAGCCCATCAAGGACAACCAGGACCTGTGGGGCAAAGCCTCTAGACAGATATTCAAATAGAATCCATTTCCTCTACTCTAGCCAGTAAGTACTACCCTACAAGTCCTCAGAACCCCAAAGGCCACCTTTCATCTGACACCCAGACCCTGGGGAAAGGACTTCTTTTTCCCATGGCAAATGGCCTCCCTTGGCAGCCACTCACCCTGGCAGAAAGTGGGAGCCTAGCTAGAATGATGCAATCGTTGCTGGATTTTTCCAAAAGAAAAGCTGGCAGCAACTAGGGCCCTGGAAGTACTTAGAGCCTCAAACGCCACCTTGAACATATTCCTGAGACCCTGGGGAAAGGACATCTTTTTCCCATGGAAAATGGCCTTCATTTGTGGCCACTTGGCCTGGCAGGCAGGGCAGTGCCAAGCCAGGAATCTACAAACTCTGCTGGATCCTTCCAAAACTAAAGCTGCCAGCAACTAGGACCCTGCAAGTCCTTAGAGCCCCAGATGCCACCTGTCATCTGACACCCAGAGCCTGGGCCAATGACTTCGTTTTCCCCATGGAAAATGGCCTCCATTTCTGGCCACTCGCCCTGACCAAGAGGGTGGTGCCCAGCAAGAAATTTGCAAGCTTTGCTGGATTGCTCCAAATCTAAAGCTGCCACTTGTTGTTGTTCTATTTCTCTAGAGTCCCATCATGCTGTTCTCAGATTGCTAAAGTCCATACCTCCTCGGTGTGTTCTTATGGCTGCAGATCTTCACAGCACAGACGCTTTCTTCTGCATGCTGTTCTTTCCCAGTTCAGGGCTCCTTCAAGGCTCTCCCTGAATGGCTACGCCGCCCCCTTTTATCCCAGTTCTCTTCAATGCTCACAGCTGCAGCCCATCAAGGACAACCAGGACCTGTGGGGCAAAGCCTCTAGACAGATATTCAAATAGAATCCATTTCCTCTACTCTAGCCAGTAAGTACTACCCTACAAGTCCTCAGAACCCCAAAGGCCACCTTTCATCTGACACCCAGACCCTGGGGAAAGGACTTCTTTTTCCCATGGCAAATGGCCTCCCTTGGCAGCCACTCACCCTGGCAGAAAGTGGGAGCCTAGCTAGAATGATGCAATCGTTGCTGGATTTTTCCAAAAGAAAAGCTGGCAGCAACTAGGGCCCTGGAAGTACTTAGAGCCTCAAACGCCACCTTGAACATATTCCTGAGACCCTGGGGAAAGGACATCTTTTTCCCATGGAAAATGGCCTTCATTTGTGGCCACTTGGCCTGGCAGGCAGGGCAGTGCCAAGCCAGGAATCTACAAACTCTGCTGGATCCTTCCAAAACTAAAGCTGCCAGCAACTAGGACCCTGCAAGTCCTTAGAGCCCCAGATGCCACCTGTCATCTGACACCCAGAGCCTGGGCCAATGACTTCGTTTTCCCCATGGAAAATGGCCTCCATTTCTGGCCACTCGCCCTGACCAAGAGGGTGGTGCCCAGCAAGAAATTTGCAAGCTTTGCTGGATTGCTCCAAATCTAAAGCTGCCACTTGTTGTTGTTCTATTTCTCTAGAGTCCCATCATGCTGTTCTCAGATTGCTAAAGTCCATACCTCCTCGGTGTGTTCTTATGGCTGCAGATCTTCACAGCACAGACGCTTTCTTCTGCATGCTGTTCTTTCCCAGTTCAGGGCTCCTTCAAGGCTCTCCCTGAATGGCTACGCCGCCCCCTTTTATCCCAGTTCTCTTCAATGCTCACAGCTGCAGCCCATCAAGGACAACCAGGACCTGTGGGGCAAAGCCTCTAGACAGATATTCAAATAGAATCCATTTCCTCTACTCTAGCCAGTAAGTACTACCCTACAAGTCCTCAGAACCCCAAAGGCCACCTTTCATCTGACACCCAGACCCTGGGGAAAGGACTTCTTTTTCCCATGGCAAATGGCCTCCCTTGGCAGCCACTCACCCTGGCAGAAAGTGGGAGCCTAGCTAGAATGATGCAATCGTTGCTGGATTTTTCCAAAAGAAAAGCTGGCAGCAACTAGGGCCCTGGAAGTACTTAGAGCCTCAAACGCCACCTTGAACATATTCCTGAGACCCTGGGGAAAGGACATCTTTTTCCCATGGAAAATGGCCTTCATTTGTGGCCACTTGGCCTGGCAGGCAGGGCAGTGCCAAGCCAGGAATCTACAAACTCTGCTGGATCCTTCCAGAACGAAAGCTGCCAGCAACTAGGACCCTGCAAGTCCTTAGAGCCCCAGACGCCACCTTTCATCTGACACCCAGAGCCTGGGCCAATGACTTCGTTTTCCCCATGGAAAATGGCCTCCATTTCTGGCCACTCGCCCTGACCAAGAGGGTGGTGCCCAGCAAGAAATTTGCAAGCTTTGCTGGATTGCTCCAAATCTAAAGCTGCCACTTGTTGTTGTTCTATTTCTCTAGAGTCCCATCATGCTGTTCTCAGATTGCTAAAGTCCATACCTCCTCGGTGTGTTCTTATGGCTGCAGATCTTCACAGCACAGACGCTTTCTTCTGCATGCTGTTCTTTCCCAGTTCAGGGCTCCTTCAAGGCTCTCCCTGAATGGCTACGCCGCCCCCTTTTATCCCAGTTCTCTTCAATGCTCACAGCTGCAGCCCATCAAGGACAACCAGGACCTGTGGGGCAAAGCCTCTAGACAGATATTCAAATAGAATCCATTTCCTCTACTCTAGCCAGTAAGTACTACCCTACAAGTCCTCAGAACCCCAAAGGCCACCTTTCATCTGACACCCAGACCCTGGGGAAAGGACTTCTTTTTCCCATGGCAAATGGCCTCCCTTGGCAGCCACTCACCCTGGCAGAAAGTGGGAGCCTAGCTAGAATGATGCAATCGTTGCTGGATTTTTCCAAAAGAAAAGCTGGCAGCAACTAGGGCCCTGGAAGTACTTAGAGCCTCAAACGCCACCTTGAACATATTCCTGAGACCCTGGGGAAAGGACATCTTTTTCCCATGGAAAATGGCCTTCATTTGTGGCCACTTGGCCTGGCAGGCAGGGCAGTGCCAAGCCAGGAATCTACAAACTCTGCTGGATCCTTCCAAAACTAAAGCTGCCAGCAACTAGGACCCTGCAAGTCCTTAGAGCCCCAGATGCCACCTGTCATCTGACACCCAGAGCCTGGGCCAATGACTTCGTTTTCCCCATGGAAAATGGCCTCCATTTCTGGCCACTCGCCCTGACCAAGAGGGTGGTGCCCAGCAAGAAATTTGCAAGCTTTGCTGGATTGCTCCAAATCTAAAGCTGCCACTTGTTGTTGTTCTATTTCTCTAGAGTCCCATCATGCTGTTCTCAGATTGCTAAAGTCCATACCTCCTCGGTGTGTTCTTATGGCTGCAGATCTTCACAGCACAGACGCTTTCTTCTGCATGCTGTTCTTTCCCAGTTCAGGGCTCCTTCAAGGCTCTCCCTGAATGGCTACGCCGCCCCCTTTTATCCCAGTTCTCTTCAATGCTCACAGCTGCAGCCCATCAAGGACAACCAGGACCTGTGGGGCAAAGCCTCTAGACAGATATTCAAATAGAATCCATTTCCTCTACTCTAGCCAGTAAGTACTACCCTACAAGTCCTCAGAACCCCAAAGGCCACCTTTCATCTGACACCCAGACCCTGGGGAAAGGACTTCTTTTTCCCATGGCAAATGGCCTCCCTTGGCAGCCACTCACCCTGGCAGAAAGTGGGAGCCTAGCTAGAATGATGCAATCGTTGCTGGATTTTTCCAAAAGAAAAGCTGGCAGCAACTAGGGCCCTGGAAGTACTTAGAGCCTCAAACGCCACCTTGAACATATTCCTGAGACCCTGGGGAAAGGACATCTTTTTCCCATGGAAAATGGCCTTCATTTGTGGCCACTTGGCCTGGCAGGCAGGGCAGTGCCAAGCCAGGAATCTACAAACTCTGCTGGATCCTTCCAAAACTAAAGCTGCCAGCAACTAGGACCCTGCAAGTCCTTAGAGCCCCAGATGCCACCTGTCATCTGACACCCAGAGCCTGGGCCAATGACTTCGTTTTCCCCATGGAAAATGGCCTCCATTTCTGGCCACTCGCCCTGACCAAGAGGGTGGTGCCCAGCAAGAAATTTGCAAGCTTTGCTGGATTGCTCCAAATCTAAAGCTGCCACTTGTTGTTGTTCTATTTCTCTAGAGTCCCATCATGCTGTTCTCAGATTGCTAAAGTCCATACCTCCTCGGTGTGTTCTTATGGCTGCAGATCTTCACAGCACAGATGCTTTCTTCTGCATGCTGTTCTTTCCCAGTTCAGGGCTCCTTCAAGGCTCTCCCTGAATGGCTACGCCGCCCCCTTTTATCCCAGTTCTCTTCAATGCTCACAGCTGCAGCCCATCAAGGACAACCAGGACCTGTGGGGCAAAGCCTCTAGACAGATATTCAAATAGAATCCATTTCCTCTACTCTAGCCAGTAAGTACTACCCTACAAGTCCTCAGAACCCCAAAGGCCACCTTTCATCTGACACCCAGACCCTGGGGAAAGGACTTCTTTTTCCCATGGCAAATGGCCTCCCTTGGCAGCCACTCACCCTGGCAGAAAGTGGGAGCCTAGCTAGAATGATGCAATCGTTGCTGGATTTTTCCAAAAGAAAAGCTGGCAGCAACTAGGGCCCTGGAAGTACTTAGAGCCTCAAACGCCACCTTGAACATATTCCTGAGACCCTGGGGAAAGGACATCTTTTTCCCATGGAAAATGGCCTTCATTTGTGGCCACTTGGCCTGGCAGGCAGGGCAGTGCCAAGCCAGGAATCTACAAACTCTGCTGGATCCTTCCAAAACTAAAGCTGCCAGCAACTAGGACCCTGCAAGTCCTTAGAGCCCCAGATGCCACCTGTCATCTGACACCCAGAGCCTGGGCCAATGACTTCGTTTTCCCCATGGAAAATGGCCTCCATTTCTGGCCACTCGCCCTGACCAAGAGGGTGGTGCCCAGCAAGAAATTTGCAAGCTTTGCTGGATTGCTCCAAATCTAAAGCTGCCACTTGTTGTTGTTCTATTTCTCTAGAGTCCCATCATGCTGTTCTCAGATTGCTAAAGTCCATACCTCCTCGGTGTGTTCTTATGGCTGCAGATCTTCACAGCACAGACGCTTTCTTCTGCATGCTGTTCTTTCCCAGTTCAGGGCTCCTTCAAGGCTCTCCCTGAATGGCTACGCCGCCCCCTTTTATCCCAGTTCTCTTCAATGCTCACAGCTGCAGCCCATCAAGGACAACCAGGACCTGTGGGGCAAAGCCTCTAGACAGATATTCAAATAGAATCCATTTCCTCTACTCTAGCCAGTAAGTACTACCCTACAAGTCCTCAGAACCCCAAAGGCCACCTTTCATCTGACACCCAGACCCTGGGGAAAGGACTTCTTTTTCCCATGGCAAATGGCCTCCCTTGGCAGCCACTCACCCTGGCAGAAAGTGGGAGCCTAGCTAGAATGATGCAATCGTTGCTGGATTTTTCCAAAAGAAAAGCTGGCAGCAACTAGGGCCCTGGAAGTACTTAGAGCCTCAAACGCCACCTTGAACATATTCCTGAGACCCTGGGGAAAGGACATCTTTTTCCCATGGAAAATGGCCTTCATTTGTGGCCACTTGGCCTGGCAGGCAGGGCAGTGCCAAGCCAGGAATCTACAAACTCTGCTGGATCCTTCCAGAACGAAAGCTGCCAGCAACTAGGACCCTGCAAGTCCTTAGAGCCCCAGACGCCACCTTTCATCTGACACCCAGAGCCTGGGCCAATGACTTCGTTTTCCCCATGGAAAATGGCCTCCATTTCTGGCCTCTCACCCTGACCAAGAGGGTGGTGCCCAGCAAGAAATTTGCAAGCTTTGCTGGATTGCTCCAAATCTAAAGCTGCCACTTGTTGTTGTTCTATTTCTCTAGAGTCCCATCATGCTGTTCTCAGATTGCTAAAGTCCATACCTCCTCGGTGTGTTCTTATGGCTGCAGATCTTCACAGCACAGACGCTTTCTTCTGCATGCTGTTCTTTCCCAGTTCAGGGCTCCTTCAAGGCTCTCCCTGAATGGCTACGCCGCCCCCTTTTATCCCAGTTCTCTTCAATGCTCACAGCTGCAGCCCATCAAGGACAACCAGGACCTGTGGGGCAAAGCCTCTAGACAGATATTCAAATAGAATCCATTTCCTCTACTCTAGCCAGTAAGTACTACCCTACAAGTCCTCAGAACCCCAAAGGCCACCTTTCATCTGACACCCAGACCCTGGGGAAAGGACTTCTTTTTCCCATGGCAAATGGCCTCCCTTGGCAGCCACTCACCCTGGCAGAAAGTGGGAGCCTAGCTAGAATGATGCAATCGTTGCTGGATTTTTCCAAAAGAAAAGCTGGCAGCAACTAGGGCCCTGGAAGTACTTAGAGCCTCAAACGCCACCTTGAACATATTCCTGAGACCCTGGGGAAAGGACATCTTTTTCCCATGGAAAATGGCCTTCATTTGTGGCCACTTGGCCTGGCAGGCAGGGCAGTGCCAAGCCAGGAATCTACAAACTCTGCTGGATCCTTCCAGAACGAAAGCTGCCAGCAACTAGGACCCTGCAAGTCCTTAGAGCCCCAGACGCCACCTTTCATCTGACACCCAGAGCCTGGGCCAATGACTTCGTTTTCCCCATGGAAAATGGCCTCCATTTCTGGCCTCTCACCCTGACCAAGAGGGTGGTGCCCAGCAAGAAATTTGCAAGCTTTGCTGGATTGCTCCAAATCTAAAGCTGCCACTTGTTGTTGTTCTATTTCTCTAGAGTCCCATCATGCTGTTCTCAGATTGCTAAAGTCCATACCTCCTCGGTGTGTTCTTATGGCTGCAGATCTTCACAGCACAGACGCTTTCTTCTGCATGCTGTTCTTTCCCAGTTCAGGGCTCCTTCAAGGCTCTCCCTGAATGGCTACGCCGCCCCCTTTTATCCCAGTTCTCTTCAATGCTCACAGCTGCAGCCCATCAAGGACAACCAGGACCTGTGGGGCAAAGCCTCTAGACAGATATTCAAATAGAATCCATTTCCTCTACTCTAGCCAGTAAGTACTACCCTACAAGTCCTCAGAACCCCAAAGGCCACCTTTCATCTGACACCCAGACCCTGGGGAAAGGACTTCTTTTTCCCATGGCAAATGGCCTCCCTTGGCAGCCACTCACCCTGGCAGAAAGTGGGAGCCTAGCTAGAATGATGCAATCGTTGCTGGATTTTTCCAAAAGAAAAGCTGGCAGCAACTAGGGCCCTGGAAGTACTTAGAGCCTCAAACGCCACCTTGAACATATTCCTGAGACCCTGGGGAAAGGACATCTTTTTCCCATGGAAAATGGCCTTCATTTGTGGCCACTTGGCCTGGCAGGCAGGGCAGTGCCAAGCCAGGAATCTACAAACTCTGCTGGATCCTTCCAGAACGAAAGCTGCCAGCAACTAGGACCCTGCAAGTCCTTAGAGCCCCAGACGCCACCTTTCATCTGACACCCAGAGCCTGGGCCAATGACTTCGTTTTCCCCATGGAAAATGGCCTCCATTTCTGGCCACTCGCCCTGACCAAGAGGGTGGTGCCCAGCAAGAAATTTGCAAGCTTTGCTGGATTGCTCCAAATCTAAAGCTGCCACTTGTTGTTGTTCTATTTCTCTAGAGTCCCATCATGCTGTTCTCAGATTGCTAAAGTCCATACCTCCTCGGTGTGTTCTTATGGCTGCAGATCTTCACAGCACAGACGCTTTCTTCTGCATGCTGTTCTTTCCCAGTTCAGGGCTCCTTCAAGGCTCTCCCTGAATGGCTACGCCGCCCCCTTTTATCCCAGTTCTCTTCAATGCTCACAGCTGCAGCCCATCAAGGACAACCAGGACCTGTGGGGCAAAGCCTCTAGACAGATATTCAAATAGAATCCATTTCCTCTACTCTAGCCAGTAAGTACTACCCTACAAGTCCTCAGAACCCCAAAGGCCACCTTTCATCTGACACCCAGACCCTGGGGAAAGGACTTCTTTTTCCCATGGCAAATGGCCTCCCTTGGCAGCCACTCACCCTGGCAGAAAGTGGGAGCCTAGCTAGAATGATGCAATCGTTGCTGGATTTTTCCAAAAGAAAAGCTGGCAGCAACTAGGGCCCTGGAAGTACTTAGAGCCTCAAACGCCACCTTGAACATATTCCTGAGACCCTGGGGAAAGGACATCTTTTTCCCATGGAAAATGGCCTTCATTTGTGGCCACTTGGCCTGGCAGGCAGGGCAGTGCCAAGCCAGGAATCTACAAACTCTGCTGGATCCTTCCAAAACTAAAGCTGCCAGCAACTAGGACCCTGCAAGTCCTTAGAGCCCCAGATGCCACCTGTCATCTGACACCCAGAGCCTGGGCCAATGACTTCGTTTTCCCCATGGAAAATGGCCTCCATTTCTGGCCACTCGCCCTGACCAAGAGGGTGGTGCCCAGCAAGAAATTTGCAAGCTTTGCTGGATTGCTCCAAATCTAAAGCTGCCACTTGTTGTTGTTCTATTTCTCTAGAGTCCCATCATGCTGTTCTCAGATTGCTAAAGTCCATACCTCCTCGGTGTGTTCTTATGGCTGCAGATCTTCACAGCACAGACGCTTTCTTCTGCATGCTGTTCTTTCCCAGTTCAGGGCTCCTTCAAGGCTCTCCCTGAATGGCTACGCCGCCCCCTTTTATCCCAGTTCTCTTCAATGCTCACAGCTGCAGCCCATCAAGGACAACCAGGACCTGTGGGGCAAAGCCTCTAGACAGATATTCAAATAGAATCCATTTCCTCTACTCTAGCCAGTAAGTACTACCCTACAAGTCCTCAGAACCCCAAAGGCCACCTTTCATCTGACACCCAGACCCTGGGGAAAGGACTTCTTTTTCCCATGGCAAATGGCCTCCCTTGGCAGCCACTCACCCTGGCAGAAAGTGGGAGCCTAGCTAGAATGATGCAATCGTTGCTGGATTTTTCCAAAAGAAAAGCTGGCAGCAACTAGGGCCCTGGAAGTACTTAGAGCCTCAAACGCCACCTTGAACATATTCCTGAGACCCTGGGGAAAGGACATCTTTTTCCCATGGAAAATGGCCTTCATTTGTGGCCACTTGGCCTGGCAGGCAGGGCAGTGCCAAGCCAGGAATCTACAAACTCTGCTGGATCCTTCCAAAACTAAAGCTGCCAGCAACTAGGACCCTGCAAGTCCTTAGAGCCCCAGATGCCACCTGTCATCTGACACCCAGAGCCTGGGCCAATGACTTCGTTTTCCCCATGGAAAATGGCCTCCATTTCTGGCCACTCGCCCTGACCAAGAGGGTGGTGCCCAGCAAGAAATTTGCAAGCTTTGCTGGATTGCTCCAAATCTAAAGCTGCCACTTGTTGTTGTTCTATTTCTCTAGAGTCCCATCATGCTGTTCTCAGATTGCTAAAGTCCATACCTCCTCGGTGTGTTCTTATGGCTGCAGATCTTCACAGCACAGACGCTTTCTTCTGCATGCTGTTCTTTCCCAGTTCAGGGCTCCTTCAAGGCTCTCCCTGAATGGCTACGCCGCCCCCTTTTATCCCAGTTCTCTTCAATGCTCACAGCTGCAGCCCATCAAGGACAACCAGGACCTGTGGGGCAAAGCCTCTAGACAGATATTCAAATAGAATCCATTTCCTCTACTCTAGCCAGTAAGTACTACCCTACAAGTCCTCAGAACCCCAAAGGCCACCTTTCATCTGACACCCAGACCCTGGGGAAAGGACTTCTTTTTCCCATGGCAAATGGCCTCCCTTGGCAGCCACTCACCCTGGCAGAAAGTGGGAGCCTAGCTAGAATGATGCAATCGTTGCTGGATTTTTCCAAAAGAAAAGCTGGCAGCAACTAGGGCCCTGGAAGTACTTAGAGCCTCAAACGCCACCTTGAACATATTCCTGAGACCCTGGGGAAAGGACATCTTTTTCCCATGGAAAATGGCCTTCATTTGTGGCCACTTGGCCTGGCAGGCAGGGCAGTGCCAAGCCAGGAATCTACAAACTCTGCTGGATCCTTCCAGAACGAAAGCTGCCAGCAACTAGGACCCTGCAAGTCCTTAGAGCCCCAGACGCCACCTTTCATCTGACACCCAGAGCCTGGGCCAATGACTTCGTTTTCCCCATGGAAAATGGCCTCCATTTCTGGCCACTCGCCCTGACCAAGAGGGTGGTGCCCAGCAAGAAATTTGCAAGCTTTGCTGGATTGCTCCAAATCTAAAGCTGCCACTTGTTGTTGTTCTATTTCTCTAGAGTCCCATCATGCTGTTCTCAGATTGCTAAAGTCCATACCTCCTCGGTGTGTTCTTATGGCTGCAGATCTTCACAGCACAGACGCTTTCTTCTGCATGCTGTTCTTTCCCAGTTCAGGGCTCCTTCAAGGCTCTCCCTGAATGGCTACGCCGCCCCCTTTTATCCCAGTTCTCTTCAATGCTCACAGCTGCAGCCCATCAAGGACAACCAGGACCTGTGGGGCAAAGCCTCTAGACAGATATTCAAATAGAATCCATTTCCTCTACTCTAGCCAGTAAGTACTACCCTACAAGTCCTCAGAACCCCAAAGGCCACCTTTCATCTGACACCCAGACCCTGGGGAAAGGACTTCTTTTTCCCATGGCAAATGGCCTCCCTTGGCAGCCACTCACCCTGGCAGAAAGTGGGAGCCTAGCTAGAATGATGCAATCGTTGCTGGATTTTTCCAAAAGAAAAGCTGGCAGCAACTAGGGCCCTGGAAGTACTTAGAGCCTCAAACGCCACCTTGAACATATTCCTGAGACCCTGGGGAAAGGACATCTTTTTCCCATGGAAAATGGCCTTCATTTGTGGCCATTTGGCCTGGCAGGCAGGGCAGTGCCAAGCCAGGAATCTACAAACTCTGCTGGATCCTTCCAAAACTAAAGCTGCCAGCAACTAGGACCCTGCAAGTCCTTAGAGCCCCAGATGCCACCTGTCATCTGACACCCAGAGCCTGGGCCAATGACTTCGTTTTCCCCATGGAAAATGGCCTCCATTTCTGGCCACTCGCCCTGACCAAGAGGGTGGTGCCCAGCAAGAAATTTGCAAGCTTTGCTGGATTGCTCCAAATCTAAAGCTGCCACTTGTTGTTGTTCTATTTCTCTAGAGTCCCATCATGCTGTTCTCAGATTGCTAAAGTCCATACCTCCTCGGTGTGTTCTTATGGCTGCAGATCTTCACAGCACAGACGCTTTCTTCTGCATGCTGTTCTTTCCCAGTTCAGGGCTCCTTCAAGGCTCTCCCTGAATGGCTACGCCGCCCCCTTTTATCCCAGTTCTCTTCAATGCTCACAGCTGCAGCCCATCAAGGACAACCAGGACCTGTGGGGCAAAGCCTCTAGACAGATATTCAAATAGAATCCATTTCCTCTACTCTAGCCAGTAAGTACTACCCTACAAGTCCTCAGAACCCCAAAGGCCACCTTTCATCTGACACCCAGACCCTGGGGAAAGGACTTCTTTTTCCCATGGCAAATGGCCTCCCTTGGCAGCCACTCACCCTGGCAGAAAGTGGGAGCCTAGCTAGAATGATGCAATCGTTGCTGGATTTTTCCAAAAGAAAAGCTGGCAGCAACTAGGGCCCTGGAAGTACTTAGAGCCTCAAACGCCACCTTGAACATATTCCTGAGACCCTGGGGAAAGGACATCTTTTTCCCATGGAAAATGGCCTTCATTTGTGGCCACTTGGCCTGGCAGGCAGGGCAGTGCCAAGCCAGGAATCTACAAACTCTGCTGGATCCTTCCAGAACGAAAGCTGCCAGCAACTAGGACCCTGCAAGTCCTTAGAGCCCCAGACGCCACCTTTCATCTGACACCCAGAGCCTGGGCCAATGACTTCGTTTTCCCCATGGAAAATGGCCTCCATTTCTGGCCACTCGCCCTGACCAAGAGGGTGGTGCCCAGCAAGAAATTTGCAAGCTTTGCTGGATTGCTCCAAATCTAAAGCTGCCACTTGTTGTTGTTCTATTTCTCTAGAGTCCCATCATGCTGTTCTCAGATTGCTAAAGTCCATACCTCCTCGGTGTGTTCTTATGGCTGCAGATCTTCACAGCACAGACGCTTTCTTCTGCATGCTGTTCTTTCCCAGTTCAGGGCTCCTTCAAGGCTCTCCCTGAATGGCTACGCCGCCCCCTTTTATCCCAGTTCTCTTCAATGCTCACAGCTGCAGCCCATCAAGGACAACCAGGACCTGTGGGGCAAAGCCTCTAGACAGATATTCAAATAGAATCCATTTCCTCTACTCTAGCCAGTAAGTACTACCCTACAAGTCCTCAGAACCCCAAAGGCCACCTTTCATCTGACACCCAGACCCTGGGGAAAGGACTTCTTTTTCCCATGGCAAATGGCCTCCCTTGGCAGCCACTCACCCTGGCAGAAAGTGGGAGCCTAGCTAGAATGATGCAATCGTTGCTGGATTTTTCCAAAAGAAAAGCTGGCAGCAACTAGGGCCCTGGAAGTACTTAGAGCCTCAAACGCCACCTTGAACATATTCCTGAGACCCTGGGGAAAGGACATCTTTTTCCCATGGAAAATGGCCTTCATTTGTGGCCACTTGGCCTGGCAGGCAGGGCAGTGCCAAGCCAGGAATCTACAAACTCTGCTGGATCCTTCCAAAACTAAAGCTGCCAGCAACTAGGACCCTGCAAGTCCTTAGAGCCCCAGATGCCACCTGTCATCTGACACCCAGAGCCTGGGCCAATGACTTCGTTTTCCCCATGGAAAATGGCCTCCATTTCTGGCCACTCGCCCTGACCAAGAGGGTGGTGCCCAGCAAGAAATTTGCAAGCTTTGCTGGATTGCTCCAAATCTAAAGCTGCCACTTGTTGTTGTTCTATTTCTCTAGAGTCCCATCATGCTGTTCTCAGATTGCTAAAGTCCATACCTCCTCGGTGTGTTCTTATGGCTGCAGATCTTCACAGCACAGACGCTTTCTTCTGCATGCTGTTCTTTCCCAGTTCAGGGCTCCTTCAAGGCTCTCCCTGAATGGCTACGCCGCCCCCTTTTATCCCAGTTCTCTTCAATGCTCACAGCTGCAGCCCATCAAGGACAACCAGGACCTGTGGGGCAAAGCCTCTAGACAGATATTCAAATAGAATCCATTTCCTCTACTCTAGCCAGTAAGTACTACCCTACAAGTCCTCAGAACCCCAAAGGCCACCTTTCATCTGACACCCAGACCCTGGGGAAAGGACTTCTTTTTCCCATGGCAAATGGCCTCCCTTGGCAGCCACTCACCCTGGCAGAAAGTGGGAGCCTAGCTAGAATGATGCAATCGTTGCTGGATTTTTCCAAAAGAAAAGCTGGCAGCAACTAGGGCCCTGGAAGTACTTAGAGCCTCAAACGCCACCTTGAACATATTCCTGAGACCCTGGGGAAAGGACATCTTTTTCCCATGGAAAATGGCCTTCATTTGTGGCCACTTGGCCTGGCAGGCAGGGCAGTGCCAAGCCAGGAATCTACAAACTCTGCTGGATCCTTCCAAAACTAAAGCTGCCAGCAACTAGGACCCTGCAAGTCCTTAGAGCCCCAGATGCCACCTGTCATCTGACACCCAGAGCCTGGGCCAATGACTTCGTTTTCCCCATGGAAAATGGCCTCCATTTCTGGCCACTCGCCCTGACCAAGAGGGTGGTGCCCAGCAAGAAATTTGCAAGCTTTGCTGGATTGCTCCAAATCTAAAGCTGCCACTTGTTGTTGTTCTATTTCTCTAGAGTCCCATCATGCTGTTCTCAGATTGCTAAAGTCCATACCTCCTCGGTGTGTTCTTATGGCTGCAGATCTTCACAGCACAGACGCTTTCTTCTGCATGCTGTTCTTTCCCAGTTCAGGGCTCCTTCAAGGCTCTCCCTGAATGGCTACGCCGCCCCCTTTTATCCCAGTTCTCTTCAATGCTCACAGCTGCAGCCCATCAAGGACAACCAGGACCTGTGGGGCAAAGCCTCTAGACAGATATTCAAATAGAATCCATTTCCTCTACTCTAGCCAGTAAGTACTACCCTACAAGTCCTCAGAACCCCAAAGGCCACCTTTCATCTGACACCCAGACCCTGGGGAAAGGACTTCTTTTTCCCATGGCAAATGGCCTCCCTTGGCAGCCACTCACCCTGGCAGAAAGTGGGAGCCTAGCTAGAATGATGCAATCGTTGCTGGATTTTTCCAAAAGAAAAGCTGGCAGCAACTAGGGCCCTGGAAGTACTTAGAGCCTCAAACGCCACCTTGAACATATTCCTGAGACCCTGGGGAAAGGACATCTTTTTCCCATGGAAAATGGCCTTCATTTGTGGCCACTTGGCCTGGCAGGCAGGGCAGTGCCAAGCCAGGAATCTACAAACTCTGCTGGATCCTTCCAAAACTAAAGCTGCCAGCAACTAGGACCCTGCAAGTCCTTAGAGCCCCAGATGCCACCTGTCATCTGACACCCAGAGCCTGGGCCAATGACTTCGTTTTCCCCATGGAAAATGGCCTCCATTTCTGGCCACTCGCCCTGACCAAGAGGGTGGTGCCCAGCAAGAAATTTGCAAGCTTTGCTGGATTGCTCCAAATCTAAAGCTGCCACTTGTTGTTGTTCTATTTCTCTAGAGTCCCATCATGCTGTTCTCAGATTGCTAAAGTCCATACCTCCTCGGTGTGTTCTTATGGCTGCAGATCTTCACAGCACAGACGCTTTCTTCTGCATGCTGTTCTTTCCCAGTTCAGGGCTCCTTCAAGGCTCTCCCTGAATGGCTACGCCGCCCCCTTTTATCCCAGTTCTCTTCAATGCTCACAGCTGCAGCCCATCAAGGACAACCAGGACCTGTGGGGCAAAGCCTCTAGACAGATATTCAAATAGAATCCATTTCCTCTACTCTAGCCAGTAAGTACTACCCTACAAGTCCTCAGAACCCCAAAGGCCACCTTTCATCTGACACCCAGACCCTGGGGAAAGGACTTCTTTTTCCCATGGCAAATGGCCTCCCTTGGCAGCCACTCACCCTGGCAGAAAGTGGGAGCCTAGCTAGAATGATGCAATCGTTGCTGGATTTTTCCAAAAGAAAAGCTGGCAGCAACTAGGGCCCTGGAAGTACTTAGAGCCTCAAACGCCACCTTGAACATATTCCTGAGACCCTGGGGAAAGGACATCTTTTTCCCATGGAAAATGGCCTTCATTTGTGGCCACTTGGCCTGGCAGGCAGGGCAGTGCCAAGCCAGGAATCTACAAACTCTGCTGGATCCTTCCAAAACTAAAGCTGCCAGCAACTAGGACCCTGCAAGTCCTTAGAGCCCCAGATGCCACCTGTCATCTGACACCCAGAGCCTGGGCCAATGACTTCGTTTTCCCCATGGAAAATGGCCTCCATTTCTGGCCACTCGCCCTGACCAAGAGGGTGGTGCCCAGCAAGAAATTTGCAAGCTTTGCTGGATTGCTCCAAATCTAAAGCTGCCACTTGTTGTTGTTCTATTTCTCTAGAGTCCCATCATGCTGTTCTCAGATTGCTAAAGTCCATACCTCCTCGGTGTGTTCTTATGGCTGCAGATCTTCACAGCACAGACGCTTTCTTCTGCATGCTGTTCTTTCCCAGTTCAGGGCTCCTTCAAGGCTCTCCCTGAATGGCTACGCCGCCCCCTTTTATCCCAGTTCTCTTCAATGCTCACAGCTGCAGCCCATCAAGGACAACCAGGACCTGTGGGGCAAAGCCTCTAGACAGATATTCAAATAGAATCCATTTCCTCTACTCTAGCCAGTAAGTACTACCCTACAAGTCCTCAGAACCCCAAAGGCCACCTTTCATCTGACACCCAGACCCTGGGGAAAGGACTTCTTTTTCCCATGGCAAATGGCCTCCCTTGGCAGCCACTCACCCTGGCAGAAAGTGGGAGCCTAGCTAGAATGATGCAATCGTTGCTGGATTTTTCCAAAAGAAAAGCTGGCAGCAACTAGGGCCCTGGAAGTACTTAGAGCCTCAAACGCCACCTTGAACATATTCCTGAGACCCTGGGGAAAGGACATCTTTTTCCCATGGAAAATGGCCTTCATTTGTGGCCACTTGGCCTGGCAGGCAGGGCAGTGCCAAGCCAGGAATCTACAAACTCTGCTGGATCCTTCCAGAACTAAAGCTGCCAGCAACTAGGACCCTGCAAGTCCTTAGAGCCCCAGATGCCACCTGTCATCTGACACCCAGAGCCTGGGCCAATGACTTCGTTTTCCCCATGGAAAATGGCCTCCATTTCTGGCCACTCGCCCTGACCAAGAGGGTGGTGCCCAGCAAGAAATTTGCAAGCTTTGCTGGATTGCTCCAAATCTAAAGCTGCCACTTGTTGTTGTTCTATTTCTCTAGAGTCCCATCATGCTGTTCTCAGATTGCTAAAGTCCATACCTCCTCGGTGTGTTCTTATGGCTGCAGATCTTCACAGCACAGACGCTTTCTTCTGCATGCTGTTCTTTCCCAGTTCAGGGCTCCTTCAAGGCTCTCCCTGAATGGCTACGCCGCCCCCTTTTATCCCAGTTCTCTTCAATGCTCACAGCTGCAGCCCATCAAGGACAACCAGGACCTGTGGGGCAAAGCCTCTAGACAGATATTCAAATAGAATCCATTTCCTCTACTCTAGCCAGTAAGTACTACCCTACAAGTCCTCAGAACCCCAAAGGCCACCTTTCATCTGACACCCAGACCCTGGGGAAAGGACTTCTTTTTCCCATGGCAAATGGCCTCCCTTGGCAGCCACTCACCCTGGCAGAAAGTGGGAGCCTAGCTAGAATGATGCAATCGTTGCTGGATTTTTCCAAAAGAAAAGCTGGCAGCAACTAGGGCCCTGGAAGTACTTAGAGCCTCAAACGCCACCTTGAACATATTCCTGAGACCCTGGGGAAAGGACATCTTTTTCCCATGGAAAATGGCCTTCATTTGTGGCCACTTGGCCTGGCAGGCAGGGCAGTGCCAAGCCAGGAATCTACAAACTCTGCTGGATCCTTCCAGAACGAAAGCTGCCAGCAACTAGGACCCTGCAAGTCCTTAGAGCCCCAGACGCCACCTTTCATCTGACACCCAGAGCCTGGGCCAATGACTTCGTTTTCCCCATGGAAAATGGCCTCCATTTCTGGCCTCTCACCCTGACCAAGAGGGTGGTGCCCAGCAAGAAATTTGCAAGCTTTGCTGGATTGCTCCAAATCTAAAGCTGCCACTTGTTGTTGTTCTATTTCTCTAGAGTCCCATCATGCTGTTCTCAGATTGCTAAAGTCCATACCTCCTCGGTGTGTTCTTATGGCTGCAGATCTTCACAGCACAGACGCTTTCTTCTGCATGCTGTTCTTTCCCAGTTCAGGGCTCCTTCAAGGCTCTCCCTGAATGGCTACGCCGCCCCCTTTTATCCCAGTTCTCTTCAATGCTCACAGCTGCAGCCCATCAAGGACAACCAGGACCTGTGGGGCAAAGCCTCTAGACAGATATTCAAATAGAATCCATTTCCTCTACTCTAGCCAGTAAGTACTACCCTACAAGTCCTCAGAACCCCAAAGGCCACCTTTCATCTGACACCCAGACCCTGGGGAAAGGACTTCTTTTTCCCATGGCAAATGGCCTCCCTTGGCAGCCACTCACCCTGGCAGAAAGTGGGAGCCTAGCTAGAATGATGCAATCGTTGCTGGATTTTTCCAAAAGAAAAGCTGGCAGCAACTAGGGCCCTGGAAGTACTTAGAGCCTCAAACGCCACCTTGAACATATTCCTGAGACCCTGGGGAAAGGACATCTTTTTCCCATGGAAAATGGCCTTCATTTGTGGCCACTTGGCCTGGCAGGCAGGGCAGTGCCAAGCCAGGAATCTACAAACTCTGCTGGATCCTTCCAAAACTAAAGCTGCCAGCAACTAGGACCCTGCAAGTCCTTAGAGCCCCAGATGCCACCTGTCATCTGACACCCAGAGCCTGGGCCAATGACTTCGTTTTCCCCATGGAAAATGGCCTCCATTTCTGGCCACTCGCCCTGACCAAGAGGGTGGTGCCCAGCAAGAAATTTGCAAGCTTTGCTGGATTGCTCCAAATCTAAAGCTGCCACTTGTTGTTGTTCTATTTCTCTAGAGTCCCATCATGCTGTTCTCAGATTGCTAAAGTCCATACCTCCTCGGTGTGTTCTTATGGCTGCAGATCTTCACAGCACAGACGCTTTCTTCTGCATGCTGTTCTTTCCCAGTTCAGGGCTCCTTCAAGGCTCTCCCTGAATGGCTACGCCGCCCCCTTTTATCCCAGTTCTCTTCAATGCTCACAGCTGCAGCCCATCAAGGACAACCAGGACCTGTGGGGCAAAGCCTCTAGACAGATATTCAAATAGAATCCATTTCCTCTACTCTAGCCAGTAAGTACTACCCTACAAGTCCTCAGAACCCCAAAGGCCACCTTTCATCTGACACCCAGACCCTGGGGAAAGGACTTCTTTTTCCCATGGCAAATGGCCTCCCTTGGCAGCCACTCACCCTGGCAGAAAGTGGGAGCCTAGCTAGAATGATGCAATCGTTGCTGGATTTTTCCAAAAGAAAAGCTGGCAGCAACTAGGGCCCTGGAAGTACTTAGAGCCTCAAACGCCACCTTGAACATATTACTGAGACCCTGGGGAAAGGACATCTTTTTCCCATGGAAAATGGCCTTCATTTGTGGCCACTTGGCCTGGCAGGCAGGGCAGTGCCAAGCCAGGAATCTACAAACTCTGCTGGATCCTTCCAGAACGAAAGCTGCCAGCAACTAGGACCCTGCAAGTCCTTAGAGCCCCAGATGCCACCTGTCATCTGACACCCAGAGCCTGGGCCAATGACTTCGTTTTCCCCATGGAAAATGGCCTCCATTTCTGGCCACTCGCCCTGACCAAGAGGGTGGTGCCCAGCAAGAAATTTGCAAGCTTTGCTGGATTGCTCCAAATCTAAAGCTGCCACTTGTTGTTGTTCTATTTCTCTAGAGTCCCATCATGCTGTTCTCAGATTGCTAAAGTCCATACCTCCTCGGTGTGTTCTTATGGCTGCAGATCTTCACAGCACAGACGCTTTCTTCTGCATGCTGTTCTTTCCCAGTTCAGGGCTCCTTCAAGGCTCTCCCTGAATGGCTACGCCGCCCCCTTTTATCCCAGTTCTCTTCAATGCTCACAGCTGCAGCCCATCAAGGACAACCAGGACCTGTGGGGCAAAGCCTCTAGACAGATATTCAAATAGAATCCATTTCCTCTACTCTAGCCAGTAAGTACTACCCTACAAGTCCTCAGAACCCCAAAGGCCACCTTTCATCTGACACCCAGACCCTGGGGAAAGGACTTCTTTTTCCCATGGCAAATGGCCTCCCTTGGCAGCCACTCACCCTGGCAGAAAGTGGGAGCCTAGCTAGAATGATGCAATCGTTGCTGGATTTTTCCAAAAGAAAAGCTGGCAGCAACTAGGGCCCTGGAAGTACTTAGAGCCTCAAACGCCACCTTGAACATATTCCTGAGACCCTGGGGAAAGGACATCTTTTTCCCATGGAAAATGGCCTTCATTTGTGGCCACTTGGCCTGGCAGGCAGGGCAGTGCCAAGCCAGGAATCTACAAACTCTGCTGGATCCTTCCAGAACGAAAGCTGCCAGCAACTAGGACCCTGCAAGTCCTTAGAGCCCCAGACGCCACCTTTCATCTGACACCCAGAGCCTGGGCCAATGACTTCGTTTTCCCCATGGAAAATGGCCTCCATTTCTGGCCACTCGCCCTGACCAAGAGGGTGGTGCCCAGCAAGAAATTTGCAAGCTTTGCTGGATTGCTCCAAATCTAAAGCTGCCACTTGTTGTTGTTCTATTTCTCTAGAGTCCCATCATGCTGTTCTCAGATTGCTAAAGTCCATACCTCCTCGGTGTGTTCTTATGGCTGCAGATCTTCACAGCACAGACGCTTTCTTCTGCATGCTGTTCTTTCCCAGTTCAGGGCTCCTTCAAGGCTCTCCCTGAATGGCTACGCCGCCCCCTTTTATCCCAGTTCTCTTCAATGCTCACAGCTGCAGCCCATCAAGGACAACCAGGACCTGTGGGGCAAAGCCTCTAGACAGATATTCAAATAGAATCCATTTCCTCTACTCTAGCCAGTAAGTACTACCCTACAAGTCCTCAGAACCCCAAAGGCCACCTTTCATCTGACACCCAGACCCTGGGGAAAGGACTTCTTTTTCCCATGGCAAATGGCCTCCCTTGGCAGCCACTCACCCTGGCAGAAAGTGGGAGCCTAGCTAGAATGATGCAATCGTTGCTGGATTTTTCCAAAAGAAAAGCTGGCAGCAACTAGGGCCCTGGAAGTACTTAGAGCCTCAAACGCCACCTTGAACATATTCCTGAGACCCTGGGGAAAGGACATCTTTTTCCCATGGAAAATGGCCTTCATTTGTGGCCACTTGGCCTGGCAGGCAGGGCAGTGCCAAGCCAGGAATCTACAAACTCTGCTGGATCCTTCCAAAACTAAAGCTGCCAGCAACTAGGACCCTGCAAGTCCTTAGAGCCCCAGATGCCACCTGTCATCTGACACCCAGAGCCTGGGCCAATGACTTCGTTTTCCCCATGGAAAATGGCCTCCATTTCTGGCCACTCGCCCTGACCAAGAGGGTGGTGCCCAGCAAGAAATTTGCAAGCTTTGCTGGATTGCTCCAAATCTAAAGCTGCCACTTGTTGTTGTTCTATTTCTCTAGAGTCCCATCATGCTGTTCTCAGATTGCTAAAGTCCATACCTCCTCGGTGTGTTCTTATGGCTGCAGATCTTCACAGCACAGACGCTTTCTTCTGCATGCTGTTCTTTCCCAGTTCAGGGCTCCTTCAAGGCTCTCCCTGAATGGCTACGCCGCCCCCTTTTATCCCAGTTCTCTTCAATGCTCACAGCTGCAGCCCATCAAGGACAACCAGGACCTGTGGGGCAAAGCCTCTAGACAGATATTCAAATAGAATCCATTTCCTCTACTCTAGCCAGTAAGTACTACCCTACAAGTCCTCAGAACCCCAAAGGCCACCTTTCATCTGACACCCAGACCCTGGGGAAAGGACTTCTTTTTCCCATGGCAAATGGCCTCCCTTGGCAGCCACTCACCCTGGCAGAAAGTGGGAGCCTAGCTAGAATGATGCAATCGTTGCTGGATTTTTCCAAAAGAAAAGCTGGCAGCAACTAGGGCCCTGGAAGTACTTAGAGCCTCAAACGCCACCTTGAACATATTCCTGAGACCCTGGGGAAAGGACATCTTTTTCCCATGGAAAATGGCCTTCATTTGTGGCCACTTGGCCTGGCAGGCAGGGCAGTGCCAAGCCAGGAATCTACAAACTCTGCTGGATCCTTCCAAAACTAAAGCTGCCAGCAACTAGGACCCTGCAAGTCCTTAGAGCCCCAGATGCCACCTGTCATCTGACACCCAGAGCCTGGGCCAATGACTTCGTTTTCCCCATGGAAAATGGCCTCCATTTCTGGCCACTCGCCCTGACCAAGAGGGTGGTGCCCAGCAAGAAATTTGCAAGCTTTGCTGGATTGCTCCAAATCTAAAGCTGCCACTTGTTGTTGTTCTATTTCTCTAGAGTCCCATCATGCTGTTCTCAGATTGCTAAAGTCCATACCTCCTCGGTGTGTTCTTATGGCTGCAGATCTTCACAGCACAGACGCTTTCTTCTGCATGCTGTTCTTTCCCAGTTCAGGGCTCCTTCAAGGCTCTCCCTGAATGGCTACGCCGCCCCCTTTTATCCCAGTTCTCTTCAATGCTCACAGCTGCAGCCCATCAAGGACAACCAGGACCTGTGGGGCAAAGCCTCTAGACAGATATTCAAATAGAATCCATTTCCTCTACTCTAGCCAGTAAGTACTACCCTACAAGTCCTCAGAACCCCAAAGGCCACCTTTCATCTGACACCCAGACCCTGGGGAAAGGACTTCTTTTTCCCATGGCAAATGGCCTCCCTTGGCAGCCACTCACCCTGGCAGAAAGTGGGAGCCTAGCTAGAATGATGCAATCGTTGCTGGATTTTTCCAAAAGAAAAGCTGGCAGCAACTAGGGCCCTGGAAGTACTTAGAGCCTCAAACGCCACCTTGAACATATTCCTGAGACCCTGGGGAAAGGACATCTTTTTCCCATGGAAAATGGCCTTCATTTGTGGCCACTTGGCCTGGCAGGCAGGGCAGTGCCAAGCCAGGAATCTACAAACTCTGCTGGATCCTTCCAAAACTAAAGCTGCCAGCAACTAGGACCCTGCAAGTCCTTAGAGCCCCAGATGCCACCTGTCATCTGACACCCAGAGCCTGGGCCAATGACTTCGTTTTCCCCATGGAAAATGGCCTCCATTTCTGGCCACTCGCCCTGACCAAGAGGGTGGTGCCCAGCAAGAAATTTGCAAGCTTTGCTGGATTGCTCCAAATCTAAAGCTGCCACTTGTTGTTGTTCTATTTCTCTAGAGTCCCATCATGCTGTTCTCAGATTGCTAAAGTCCATACCTCCTCGGTGTGTTCTTATGGCTGCAGATCTTCACAGCACAGACGCTTTCTTCTGCATGCTGTTCTTTCCCAGTTCAGGGCTCCTTCAAGGCTCTCCCTGAATGGCTACGCCGCCCCCTTTTATCCCAGTTCTCTTCAATGCTCACAGCTGCAGCCCATCAAGGACAACCAGGACCTGTGGGGCAAAGCCTCTAGACAGATATTCAAATAGAATCCATTTCCTCTACTCTAGCCAGTAAGTACTACCCTACAAGTCCTCAGAACCCCAAAGGCCACCTTTCATCTGACACCCAGACCCTGGGGAAAGGACTTCTTTTTCCCATGGCAAATGGCCTCCCTTGGCAGCCACTCACCCTGGCAGAAAGTGGGAGCCTAGCTAGAATGATGCAATCGTTGCTGGATTTTTCCAAAAGAAAAGCTGGCAGCAACTAGGGCCCTGGAAGTACTTAGAGCCTCAAACGCCACCTTGAACATATTCCTGAGACCCTGGGGAAAGGACATCTTTTTCCCATGGAAAATGGCCTTCATTTGTGGCCACTTGGCCTGGCAGGCAGGGCAGTGCCAAGCCAGGAATCTACAAACTCTGCTGGATCCTTCCAGAACGAAAGCTGCCAGCAACTAGGACCCTGCAAGTCCTTAGAGCCCCAGACGCCACCTTTCATCTGACACCCAGAGCCTGGGCCAATGACTTCGTTTTCCCCATGGAAAATGGCCTCCATTTCTGGCCTCTCACCCTGACCAAGAGGGTGGTGCCCAGCAAGAAATTTGCAAGCTTTGCTGGATTGCTCCAAATCTAAAGCTGCCACTTGTTGTTGTTCTATTTCTCTAGAGTCCCATCATGCTGTTCTCAGATTGCTAAAGTCCATACCTCCTCGGTGTGTTCTTATGGCTGCAGATCTTCACAGCACAGACGCTTTCTTCTGCATGCTGTTCTTTCCCAGTTCAGGGCTCCTTCAAGGCTCTCCCTGAATGGCTACGCCGCCCCCTTTTATCCCAGTTCTCTTCAATGCTCACAGCTGCAGCCCATCAAGGACAACCAGGACCTGTGGGGCAAAGCCTCTAGACAGATATTCAAATAGAATCCATTTCCTCTACTCTAGCCAGTAAGTACTACCCTACAAGTCCTCAGAACCCCAAAGGCCACCTTTCATCTGACACCCAGACCCTGGGGAAAGGACTTCTTTTTCCCATGGCAAATGGCCTCCCTTGGCAGCCACTCACCCTGGCAGAAAGTGGGAGCCTAGCTAGAATGATGCAATCGTTGCTGGATTTTTCCAAAAGAAAAGCTGGCAGCAACTAGGGCCCTGGAAGTACTTAGAGCCTCAAACGCCACCTTGAACATATTCCTGAGACCCTGGGGAAAGGACATCTTTTTCCCATGGAAAATGGCCTTCATTTGTGGCCACTTGGCCTGGCAGGCAGGGCAGTGCCAAGCCAGGAATCTACAAACTCTGCTGGATCCTTCCAAAACTAAAGCTGCCAGCAACTAGGACCCTGCAAGTCCTTAGAGCCCCAGATGCCACCTGTCATCTGACACCCAGAGCCTGGGCCAATGACTTCGTTTTCCCCATGGAAAATGGCCTCCATTTCTGGCCACTCGCCCTGACCAAGAGGGTGGTGCCCAGCAAGAAATTTGCAAGCTTTGCTGGATTGCTCCAAATCTAAAGCTGCCACTTGTTGTTGTTCTATTTCTCTAGAGTCCCATCATGCTGTTCTCAGATTGCTAAAGTCCATACCTCCTCGGTGTGTTCTTATGGCTGCAGATCTTCACAGCACAGACGCTTTCTTCTGCATGCTGTTCTTTCCCAGTTCAGGGCTCCTTCAAGGCTCTCCCTGAATGGCTACGCCGCCCCCTTTTATCCCAGTTCTCTTCAATGCTCACAGCTGCAGCCCATCAAGGACAACCAGGACCTGTGGGGCAAAGCCTCTAGACAGATATTCAAATAGAATCCATTTCCTCTACTCTAGCCAGTAAGTACTACCCTACAAGTCCTCAGAACCCCAAAGGCCACCTTTCATCTGACACCCAGACCCTGGGGAAAGGACTTCTTTTTCCCATGGCAAATGGCCTCCCTTGGCAGCCACTCACCCTGGCAGAAAGTGGGAGCCTAGCTAGAATGATGCAATCGTTGCTGATTTTTCCAAAAGAAAAGCTGCAGCAACTAGGGCCCTGGAAGTACTTAGAGCCTCAAACGCCACCTTGAACATATTACTGAGACCCTGGGGAAAGGACATCTTTTTCCCATGGAAAATGGCCTTCATTTGTGGCCACTTGGCCTGGCAGGCAGGGCAGTGCCAAGCCAGGAATCTACAAACTCTGCTGGATCTTCCAGAACGAAAGCCTGCCAGCAACTAGGACCCTGCAAGTCCTTAGAGCCCCAGATGCCACCTGTCATCTGACACCCAGAGCCTGGGCCAATGACTTCGTTTTCCCCATGGAAAATGGCCTCCATTTCTGGCCACTCGCCCTGACCAAGAGGGTGGTGCCCAGCAAGAAATTTGCAAGCTTTGCTGGATTGCTCCAAATCTAAAGCTGCCACTTGTTGTTGTTCTATTTCTCTAGAGTCCCATCATGCTGTTCTCAGATTGCTAAAGTCCATACCTCTCGGTGTGTTCTTATGGCTGCAGATCTTCACAGCACAGACGCTTTCTTCTGCATGCTGTTCTTTCCCAGTTCAGGGCTCCTTCAAGGCTCTCCCTGAATGGCTACGCCGCCCCCTTTTATCCCAGTTCTCTTCAATGCTCACAGCTGCAGCCCATCAAGGACAACCAGGACCTGTGGGGCAAAGCCTCTAGACAGATATTCAAATAGAATCCATTTCCTCTACTCTAGCCAGTAAGTACTACCCTACAAGTCCTCAGAACCCCAAAGGCCACCTTTCATCTGACACCCAGACCCTGGGGAAAGGACTTCTTTTTCCCATGGCAAATGGCCTCCCTTGGCAGCCACTCACCCTGGCAGAAAGTGGGAGCCTAGCTAGAATGATGCAATCGTTGCTGGATTTTTCCAAAAGAAAAGCTGGCAGCAACTAGGCCCTGGAAGTACTTAGAGCCTCAAACGCCACCTTGAACATATTCCTGAGACCCTGGGGAAAGGACATCTTTTTCCCATGGAAAATGGCCTTCATTTGTGGCCACTTGGCCTGGCAGGCAGGGCAGTGCCAAGCCAGGAATCTACAAACTCTGCTGGATCTTCCAGAACGAAAGCTGCCAGCAACTAGGACCCTGCAAGTCCTTAGAGCCCCAGACGCCACCTTTCATCTGACACCCAGAGCCTGGGCCAATGACTTCGTTTTCCCCATGGAAAATGGCCTCCATTTCTGGCCACTCGCCCTGACCAAGAGGGTGGTGCCCAGCAAGAAATTTGCAAGCTTTGCTGGATTGCTCCAAATCTAAAGCTGCCACTTGTTTGTTGTTCTATTTCTCTAGAGTCCCATCATGCTGTTCTCAGATTGCTAAAGTCCATACCTCCTCGGTGTGTTCTTATGGCTGCAGATCTTCACAGCACAGACGCTTTCTTCTGCATGCTGTTCTTTCCCAGTTCAGGGCTCCTTCAAGGCTCTCCCTGAATGGCTACGCCGCCCCCTTTTATCCCAGTTCTCTCAATGCTCACAGCTGCAGCCCATCAAGGACAACCAGGACCTGTGGGGCAAAGCCTCTAGACAGATATTCAAATAGAATCCATTTCCTCTACTCTAGCCAGTAAGTACTACCCTACAAGTCCTCAGAACCCCAAAGGCCACCTTTCATCTGACACCCAGACCCTGGGGAAAGGACTTCTTTTTCCCATGGCAAATGGCCTCCCTTGGCAGCCACTCACCCTGGCAGAAAGTGGGAGCCTAGCTAGAATGATGCAATCGTTGCTGGATTTTTCCAAAAGAAAAGCTGGCAGCAACTAGGGCCCTGGAAGTACTTAGAGCCTCAAACGCCACCTTGAACATATTCCTGAGACCCTGGGGAAAGGACATCTTTTTCCCATGGAAAATGGCCTTCATTTGTGGCCACTTGGCCTGGCAGGCAGGGCAGTGCCAAGCCAGGAATCTACAAACTCTGCTGGATCCTTCCAAAACTAAAGCTGCCAGCAACTAGGACCTGCAAGTCCTTAGAGCCCCAGATGCCACCTGTCATCTGACACCCAGAGCCTAAGGCCAATGACTTCGTTTTCCCCATGGAAAATGGCCTCCATTTCTGGCCACTCGCCCTGACCAAGAGGGTGGTGCCCAGCAAGAAATTGCAAGCTTTGCTGGATTGCTCCAAATCTAAAGCTGCCACTTGTTGTTGTTCTATTTCTCTAGAGTCCCATTCATGCTGTTCTCAGATTGCTAAAGTCCATACCTCCTCGGTGTGTTCTTATGGCTGCAGATCTTCACAGCACAGACGCTTTCTTCTGCATGCTGTTCTTTCCCAGTTCAGGGCTCCTTCAAGGCTCTCCTGAATGGCTACGCGCCCCCTTTTATCCCAGTTCTCTTCAATGCTCACAGCGCAGCCCATCAAGGACAACCAGGACCTGTGGGGCAAGCCTCTAGACAGATATTCAAATAGAATCCATTTCCTCTACTCTAGCCAGTAAGTAGCTACCCTACAAGTCCTCAGAACCCCAAAGGCCACCTTTCATCTGACACCCAGACCCTGGGGAAAGGACTTCTTTTTCCCATGGCAAATGGCCTCCCTTGGCAGCCACTCCACCCTGGCAGAAAGTGGGAGCCTAGCTAGAATGATGCAATCGTTGCTGGATTTTTCCAAAAGAAAAGCTGGCAGCAACTAGGGCCTGGAAGTACTTAGAGCCTCAAACGCCACCTTGAACATATTCCTGAGACCTGGGGAAAGGACTTCTTTTTCCCATGGAAAATGGCCTTCATTTGTGGCCACTTGCCTGGCAGGCAGGGCAGTGCCAAGCCAGGAATCTACAAACTCTGCTGGATCCTTCCAGAACGAAAGCTGCCAGCAACTAGGACCCTGCAAGTCCTTAGAGCCCCAGAAGCCACTGTCATCTGACACCCAGAGCCTCGGGCCAATGACTTCGTTTTCCCCATGGAAAATGGCCTCCATTTCTGGCCACTCGCCCTGACCAAGAGGGTGGTGCCCAGCAAGAAATTTGCAAGCTTTGCTGGATTGCTCCAAATCTAAAGCTGCCACTTGTTGTTGTTCTATTCTCTAGAGTCCCATCATGCTGTTCTCAGATTGCTAAAGTCCATACCTCCTCGGTGTGTTCTTATGGCTGCAGATCTTCACAGCACAGACGCTTTCTTCTGCATGCTGTTCTTTCCCAGTTCAGGGCTCCTTCAAGGCTCTCCTGAATGGCTACGCCGCCCCTTTTATCCCAGTTCTCTTCAATGCTCACAGCTGCAGCCCATCAAGGACAACCAGGACCTGTGGGGCAAAGCCTCTAGACAGATATTCAAATAGAATCCATTTCCTCTACTCTAGCCAGTAAGTACGTACCCTACAAGTCCTCAGAACCCCAAAGGCCACCTTTCATCTGACACCCAGACCCTGGGAAAGGACTTCTTTTTCCATGGCAAATGGCCTCCCTTGGCAGCCACTCACCCTGGCAGAAAGTGGGAGCCTAGCTAGAATGATGCAATCGTTGCTGGATTTTTCCAAAAGAAAAGCTGGCAGCAACTAGGGCCCTGGAAGTACTTAGAGCCTCCAAACGCCACCTTGAACATATTCCTGAGACCCTGGGGAAAGGACTTCTTTTTCCCATGGAAAATGGCCTTCATTTGTGGCCACTTGGCCTGGCAGGCAGGGCAGTGCCAAGCCAGGAATCTACAAACTCTGCTGGATCCTTCCAGAACGAAAGCTGCCAGCAACTAGGACCCTGCAAGTCCTTAGAGCCCCAGATGCCACCTGTCATCTGACACCAGAGCCTGGGTCCAATGACTTCGTTTTCCCCATGGAAAATGGCCTCCATTTCTGGCCACTCGCCCTGACCAAGAGGGTGGTGCCCAGCAAGAAATTTGCAAGCTTTGCTGGATTGCTCCAAATTCTAAAGCTGCACTTGTTGTTGTTCTATTTCTCTAGAGTCCCATCATGCTGTTCTCAGATTGCTAAAGGTCCATACCTCCTCGGTGTGTTCTTATGGCTGCAGATCTTCACAGCACAGACGCTTTCTTCTGCATGCTGTTCTTTCCAGTTCAGGGCTCCTTCAAGGCTCCCCTGAATGGCTACGCCGCCCCCTTTTATCCCAGTTCTCTTCAATGCTCACAGCTGCAGCCCATCAAGGACAACCAGGACCTGTGGGGCAAAGCTCTAGACAGATATTCAAATAGAATCCATTTCCTCTACTCTAGCCAGTAAGTACTACCCTACAAGTCCTCAGAACCCCAAAGGCCACCTTTCATCTGACACCCAGACCCTGGGGAAAGGACTTCTTTTTCCCATGGCAAATGGCCTCCCTTGGCAGCCACTCACCCCTGGCAGAAAGTGGGAGCCTAGCTAGAATGATGCAATCGTTGCTGGATTTTCCAAAAGAAAAGCTGGGCAGCAACTAGGGCCCTGGAAGTACTTAGAGCCTCAAACGCCACCTTGAACATATTCCTGAGACCCTGGGGAAAGGACATCTTTTTCCCATGGAAAATGGCCTTCATTTGTGGCCACTTGGCCTGGCAGCAGGCAGTGCCAGCCAGGAATCTACATACTCTGCTGGATCCTTCCAGAACGAAAGCTGCCAGCAACTAGGACCCTGCAAGTCCTTGAGAGCCCCAGATGCCACCTGTCATCTGACACCCAGAGCCTGGGCCAATGACTTCGTTTTCCCCATGGAAAATGGCCTCCATTTCTGGCCACTCGCCCTGACCAAGAGGGTGGTGCCCAGCAAGAAATTTGCAAGCTTTGCTGGATTGCTCCAAATCTAAAGCTGCCACTTGTTGTTGTTCTATTTCTCTAGAGTCCCCATCATGCTGTCTCAGATTGCTAAAGTCCATACCTCCTCGGTGTGTTCTTATGGCTGCAGATCTTCACAGCACAGACGCTTTCTTCTGCATGCTGTTCTTTCCCAGTTCAGGGCTCCTTCAAGGCTCTCCCTGAATGGCTACGCCGCCCCCTTTTATCCCAGTTCTCTTCAATGCTCACAGCTGCAGCCCATCAAGGACAACCAGGACTGTGGGGCAAAGCCTCTAGACAGATATTCAAATAGAATCCATTTCCTCTACTCTAGCCAGTAAGTACTACCCTACAAGTCCTCAGAACCCCAAAGGCCACCTTTCATCTGACACCCAGACCCTGGGAAAGGACTTCTTTTTCCCATGGCAAATGGCCTCCCTTGGCCAGCCACTCACCCTGGCAGAAAGTGGGAGCCTAGCTAGAATGATGGCAATCGTTGCTGGATTTTTCCAAAAGAAAAGCTGGCAGCAACTAGGGCCCTGGAAGTACTTAGAGCCTCAAACGCCACCTTGAACATATTCCTGAGACCCTGGGGAAAGGACATCTTTTTTCCCATGGAAAATGGCCCTTCATTTGTGGCCACTTGGCCTGGCAGGCAGGGCAGTGCCAAGCCAGGAATCTACAAACTCTGCTGGATCCTTCCAGAACGAAAGCTGCCAGCAACTAGGACCCTGCAAGTCCTTAGAGCCCCAGATGCCACCTGTCATCTGACACCCAGAGCCTGGGCCAATGACTTCGTTTTCCCATGGAAAATGGCCTCCATTTCTGGCCACTCGCCCTGACCAAGAGGGTGGTGCCAGCAAGAAATTTGCAAGCTTTGCTGGATTGCTCAAATCTAAAGCTGCCACTTGTTGTTGTTCTATTTCTCTAGAGTCCATCATGCTGTTCTCAGATTGCTAAAGTCCATACCTCCTCGTGTGTTCTTATGGCTGCAGATCTTCACAGCACAGACGCTTTCTTCTGCATGCTGTTCTTTCCAGTTCAGGGCTCTTCAAGGCTCTCCCTGAATGGCTACGCCGCCCCCTTTTATCCCAGTTCTCTTCAATGCTCACAGCTGCAGCCCATCAAGGACAACCAGGACCTGTGGGGCAAAGCCTCTAGACAGATATTCAAATAGAATCCATTTCCTCTACTCTAGCCAGTAAGTAGTACCCTACAAGTCCTCAGAACCCCAAAGGCCACCTTTCATCTGACACCCAGACCCTGGGGAAAGGACTTCTTTTTCCCATGGCAAATGGCCTCCCTTGGCAGCCACTCACCCTGGCAGAAAGTGGGAGCCTAGCTAGAATGATGCAATCGTTGCTGGATTTTTCCAAAAGAAAAGCTGGCAGCAACTAGGGCCCCTGGAAGTACTTAGAGCCTCAAACGCCACCTTGAACATATTCCTGAGACCCTGGGGAAAGGACATCTTTTTCCCATGGAAAATGGCCTTCATTTGTGGCCACTTGGCCTGGCAGGCAGGGCAGTGCCAAGCCAGGAATCTACAAACTCTGCTGGATCCTTCCAGAACGAAAGCTGCCAGCAACTAGGACCCTGCAAGTCCTTAGAGCCCCAGATGCCACCTGTCATCTGACACCCAGAGCCTGGCCAATGACTTCGTTTTCCCCATGGAAAATGGCCTCCATTTCTGGCCACTCGCCCTGACCAAGAGGGTGGTGCCAGCAAGAAATTTGCAAGCTTTGCTGGATTGCTCCAAATCTAAAGCTGCCACTTGTTGTTGTTCTATTTCTCTAGAGTCCCATCATGCTGTTCTCAGATTGCTAAAGTCCATACCTCCTCGGTGTGTTCTTATGGCTGCAGATCTTCACAGCACAGACGCTTTCTTCTGCATGCTGTTCTTTCCCAGTTCAGGGCTCCTTCAAGGCTCTCCCTGAATGGCTACGCCGCCCCCTTTTATCCCAGTTCTCTTCAATGCTCACAGCTGCAGCCCATCAAGGACAACCAGGACCTGTGGGGCAAAGCCTCTAGACAGATATTCAAATAGAATCCATTTCCTCTACTCTAGCCAGTAAGTAGTACCCTACAAGTCCTCAGAAACCCCAAAGGCCACCTTTCATCTGACACCCAGACCCTGGGGAAAGGACTTCTTTTTCCCATGGCAAATGGCCTCCCTTGGCAGCCACTCACCCTGGCAGAAAGTGGGAGCCTAGCTAGAATGATGCAATCGTTGCTGGATTTTTCCAAAAGAAAAGCTGGCAGCAACTAGGGCCCTGGAAGTACTTAGAGCCTCAAACGCCACCTTGAACATATTCCTGAGACCCTGGGGAAAGGACTTCGTTTTTCCCATGGAAAATGGCCTTCATTTGTGGCCACTTGGCCTGGCAGGCAGGGCAGTGCCAAGCCAGGAATCTACAAACTCTGCTGGATCCTTCCAGAACGAAAGCTGCCAGCAACTAGGACCCTGCAAGTCCTTAGAGCCCCAGATGCCACCTGTCATCTGACACCCAGAGCCTGGGCCAATGACTTCGTTTTCCCATGGAAAATGGCCTCCATTTCTGGCCACTCGCCCTGACCAAGAGGGTGGTGCCCAGCAAGAAATTTGCAAGCTTTGCTGGATTGCTCCAAATCTAAAGCTGCCACTTGTTGTTGTTCTATTTCTCTAGAGTCCCATCATGCTGTTCTCAGATTGCTAAAGTCCATACCTCCTCGGTGTGTTCTTATGGCTGCAGATCTTCACAGCACAGACGCTTTCTTCTGCATGCTGTTCTTTCCCAGTTCAGGGCTCCTTCAAGGCTCTCCCTGAATGGCTACGCCGCCCCCTTTTATCCCAGTTCTCTCAATGCTCACAGCTGCAGCCCATCAAGGACAACCAGGACCTGTGGGGCAAAGCCTCTAGACAGATATTCAAATAGAATCCATTTCCTCTACTCTAGCCAGTAAGTAGCTACCCTACAAGTCCTCAGAACCCCAAAGGCCACCTTTCATCTGACACCCAGACCCTGGGGAAAGGACTTCTTTTTCCCATGGCAAATGGCCTCCCTTGGCAGCCACTCACCCTGGCAGAAAGTGGGAGCCTAGCTAGAATGATGCAATCGTTGCTGGATTTTTCCAAAAGAAAAGCTGGCAGGCAACTAGGGCCCTGGAAGTACTTAGAGCCTCAAACGCCACCTTGAACATATTCCTGAGACCCTGGGGAAAGGACATCTTTTTCCCATGGAAAATGGCCTTCATTTGTGGCCACTTGCCTGGCAGGCAGGGCAGTGCCAAGCCAGGAATCTACAAACTCTGCTGGATCCTTCCAGAACGAAAGCTGCCAGCAACTAGGACCCTGCAAGTCCTTAGAGCCCAGATGCCACCTGTCATCTGACACCCAGAGCCTGGGCCAATGACTTCGTTTTCCCCATGGAAAATGGCCTCCATTTCTGGCCACTCGCCCTGACCAAGAGGGTGGTGCCCAGCAAGAAATTTGCAAGCTTTGCTGGATTGCTCCAAATCTAAAGCTGCCACTTGTTGTTGTTCTATTTCTCTAGAGTCCCATCATGCTGTTCTCAGATTGCTAAAGTCCATACCTCCTCGGTGTGTTCTTATGGCTGCAGATCTTCACAGCACAGACGCTTTCTTCTGCATGCTGTTCTTTCCCAGTTCAGGGCTCCTTCAAGGCTCTCCCTGAATGGCTACGCCGCCCCCTTTTATCCCAGTTCTCTTCAATGCTCACAGCTGCAGCCCATCAAGGACAACCAGGACCTGTGGGGCAAAGCCTCTAGACAGATATTCAAATAGAATCCATTTCCTCTACTCTAGCCAGTAAGTACTACCCTACAAGTCCTCAGAACCCCAAAGGCCACCTTTCATCTGACACCAGACCCTGGGGAAAGGACTTCTTTTTCCCATGGCAAATGGCCTCCCTTGGCAGCCACTCACCCTGGCAGAAAGTGGGAGCCTAGCTAGAATGATGCAATCGTTGCTGGATTTTTCCAAAAGAAAAGCTGGCAGCAACTAGGGCCCTGGAAGTACTTAGAGCCTCAAACGCCACCTTGAACATATTCCTGAGACCCTGGGGAAAGGACATCTTTTTCCCATGGAAAATGGCCTTCATTTGTGGCCACTTGCCTGGCAGGCAGGGCAGTGCCAAGCCAGGAATCTACAAACTCTGCTGGATCCTTCCAGAACGAAAGCTGCCAGCAACTAGGACCCTGCAAGTCCTTAGAGCCCCAGATGCCACCTGTCATCTGACACCCAGAGCCTGGGCCAATGACTTCGTTTTCCCCATGGAAAATGGCCTCCATTTCTGGCCACTCGCCCTGACCAAGAGGGTGGTGCCAGCAAGAAATTTGCAAGCTTTGCTGGATTGCTCCAAATCTAAAGCTGCCACTTGTTGTTGTTCTATTTCTCTAGAGTCCCATCATGCTGTTCTCAGATTGCTAAAGTCCATACCTCCTCGGTGTGTTCTTATGGCTGCAGATCTTCACAGCACAGACGCTTTCTTCTGCATGCTGTTCTTTCCCAGTTCAGGGCTCCTTCAAGGCTCTCCCTGAATGGCTACGCCGCCCCCTTTTATCCCAGTTCTCTTCAATGCTCACAGCTGCAGCCCATCAAGGACAACCAGGACCTGTGGGGCAAAGCCTCTAGACAGATATTCAAATAGAATCCATTTCCTCTACTCTAGCCAGTAAGTATACCCTACAAGTCCTCAGAACCCCAAAGGCCACCTTTCATCTGACACCCAGACCCTGGGGAAAGGACTTCTTTTTCCCATGGCAAATGGCCTCCCTTGGCAGCCACTCACCCTGGCAGAAAGTGGGAGCCTAGCTAGAATGATGCAATCGTTGCTGGATTTTTCCAAAAGAAAAGCTGGCAGCAACTAGGGCCCTGGAAGTACTTAGAGCCTCAAACGCCACCTTGAACATATTCCTGAGACCCTGGGGAAAGGACTTCTTTTTCCCATGGAAAATGGCCTTCATTTGTGGCCACTTGGCCTGGCAGGCAGGGCAGTGCCAAGCCAGGAATCTACAAACTCTGCTGGATCCTTCCAGAACGAAAGCTGCCAGCAACTAGGACCCTGCAAGTCCTTAGAGCCCCAGATGCCACCTGTCATCTGACACCCAGAGCCTGGGCCAATGACTTCGTTTTCCCCATGGAAAATGGCCTCCATTTCTGGCCACTCGCCCTGACCAAGAGGGTGGTGCCCAGCAAGAAATTTGCAAGCTTTGCTGGATTGCTCCAAATCTAAAGCTGCCACTTGTTGTTGTTCTATTTCTCTAGAGTCCCATCATGCTGTTCTCAGATTGCTAAAGTCCATACCTCCTCGGTGTGTTCTTATGGCTGCAGATCTTCACAGCACAGACGCTTTCTTCTGCATGCTGTTCTTTCCCAGTTCAGGCTCCTTCAAGCTCTCCCTGAATGGCTACGCCGCCCCCTTTTATCCCAGTTCTCTTCAATGCTCACAGCTGCAGCCCATCAAGGACAACCAGGACCTGTGGGGCAAAGCCTCTAGACAGATATTCAAATAGAATCCATTTTCCTCTACTCTAGCCAGTAAGTAGTACCCTACAAGTCCTCAGAACCCCAAAGGCCACCTTTCATCTGACACCCAGACCCTGGGGAAAGGACTTCTTTTTCCCATGGCAAATGGCCTCCCTTGGCAGCCACTCACCCTGGCAGAAAGTGGGAGCCTAGCTAGAATGATGCAATCGTTGCTGGATTTTTCAAAAGAAAAGCTGGCAGCAACTAGGGCCCTGGAAGTACTTAGAGCCTCAAACGCCACCTTGAACATATTCCTGAGACCCTGGGGAAAGGACATCTTTTTCCATGGAAAATGGCCTTCATTTGTGGCCACTTGGCCTGGCAGGCAGGGCAGTGCCAAGCCAGGAATCTACAAACTCTGCTGGATCCTTCCAGAACGAAAGCTGCCAGCAACTAGGACCCTGCAAGTCCTTAGAGCCCCAGATGCCACCTGTCATCTGACACCCAGAGCCTGGCCAATGACTTCGTTTTCCCCATGGAAAATGGCCTCCATTTCTGGCCACTCGCCCTGACCAAGAGGGTGGTGCCCAGCAAGAAATTTGCAAGCTTTGCTGGATTGCTCCAAATCTAAAGCTGCCACTTGTTGTTGTTCTATTTCTCTAGAGTCCCATCATGCTGTTCTCAGATTGCTAAAGTCCATACCTCCTCGGTGTGTTCTTATGGCTGCAGATCTTCACAGCACAGACGCTTTCTTCTGCATGCTGTTCTTTCCCAGTTCAGGGCTCCTTCAAGGCTCTCCCTGAATGGCTACGCCGCCCCCTTTTATCCCAGTTCTCTTCAATGCTCACAGCTGCAGCCCATCAAGGACAACCAGGACCTGTGGGCAAAGCCTCTAGACAGATATTCAAATAGAATCCATTTCCTCTACTCTAGCCAGTAAGTAGTACCCTACAAGTCTCAGAACCCCAAAGGCCACCTTTCATCTGACACCCAGACCCTGGGGAAAGGACTTCTTTTTCCCATGGCAAATGGCCTCCTTGGCAGCCACTCACCCTGGCAGAAAGTGGGAGCCTAGCTAGAATGATGCAATCGTTGCTGGATTTTTCCAAAAGAAAAGCTGGCAGCAACTAGGGCCCTGGAAGTACTTAGAGCCTCAAACGCCACCTTGAACATATTCCTGAGACCCTGGGGAAAGGACATCTTTTTCCCATGGAAAATGGCCTTCATTTGTGGCCACTTGGCCTGGCAGGCAGGGCAGTGCCAAGCCAGGAATCTACAAACTCTGCTGGATCCTTCCAGAACGAAAGCTGCCAGCAACTAGGACCCTGCAAGTCCTTAGAGCCCCAGATGCCACCTGTCATCTGACACCCAGAGCCTGGGCCAATGACTTCGTTTTCCCCATGGAAAATGGCCTCCATTTCTGGCCACTCGCCCTGACCAAGAGGGTGGTGCCCAGCAAGAAATTTGCAAGCTTTGCTGGATTGCTCCAAATCTAAAGCTGCCACTTGTTGTTGTTCTATTTCTCTAGAGTCCCATCATGCTGTTCTCAGATTGCTAAAGTCCATACCTCCTCGGTGTGTTCTTATGGCTGCAGATCTTCACAGCACAGACGCTTTCTTCTGCATGCTGTTCTTTCCCAGTTCAGGGCTCCTTCAAGGCTCTCCCTGAATGGCTACGCCGCCCCCTTTTATCCCAGTTCTCTTCAATGCTCACAGCTGCAGCCCATCAAGGACAACCAGGACTGTGGGGCAAAGCCTCTAGACAGATATTCAAATAGAATCCATTTCCTCTACTCTAGCCAGTAAGTAGTACCCTACAAGTCCTCAGAACCCAAAGGCCACCTTTCATCTGACACCCAGACCCTGGGGAAAGGACTTCTTTTTCCCATGGCAAATGGCCTCCCTTGGCAGCCACTCACCCTGGCAGAAGTGGGAGCCTAGCTAGAATGATGCAATCGTTGCTGGATTTTTCCAAAAGAAAAGCTGGCAGCAACTAGGGCCCTGGAAGTACTTAGAGCCTCAAACGCCACCTTGAACATATTCCTGAGACCCTGGGGAAAGGACTTCTTTTTCCCATGGAAAATGGCCTTCATTTGTGGCCACTTGGCCTGGCAGGCAGGGCAGTGCCAAGCCAGGAATCTACAAACTCTGCTGGATCCTTCCAGAACGAAAGCTGCCAGCAACTAGGACCCTGCAAGTCCTTAGAGCCCCAGATGCCACCTGTCATCTGACACCCAGAGCCTGGGCCAATGACTTCGTTTTCCCCATGGAAAATGGCCTCCATTTCTGGCCACTCGCCCTGACCAAGAGGGTGGTGCCCAGCAAGAAATTTGCAAGCTTTGCTGGATTGCTCCAAATCTAAAGCTGCCACTTGTTGTTGTTCTATTTCTCTAGAGTCCCATCATGCTGTTCTCAGATTGCTAAAGTCCATACCTCCTCGGTGTGTTCTTATGGCTGCAGATCTTCACAGCACAGACGCTTTCTTCTGCATGCTGTTCTTTCCCAGTTCAGGGCTCCTTCAAGGCTCTCCCTGAATGGCTACGCCGCCCCCCTTTTATCCCAGTTCTCTTCAATGCTCACAGCTGCAGCCCATCAAGGACAACCAGGACCTGTGGGGCAAAGCCTCTAGACAGATATTCAAATAGAATCCATTTCCTCTACTCTAGCCAGTAAGTAGTACCCTACAAGTCCTCAGAACCCCAAAGGCCACCTTTCATCTGACACCCAGACCCTGGGGAAAGGACTTCTTTTTCCCATGGCAAATGGCCTCCCTTGGCAGCCACTCACCCTGCAGAAAGTGGGAGCCTAGCTAGAATGATGCAATCGTTGCTGGATTTTTCCAAAAGAAAAGCTGGCAGCAACTAGGGCCTGGAAGTACTTAGAGCCTCAAACGCCACCTTGAACATATTCCTGAGACCCTGGGGAAAGGACTTCTTTTTCCCATGGAAAATGGCCTTCATTTGTGGCCACTTGGCCTGGCAGGCAGGGCAGTGCCAAGCCAGGAATCTACAAACTCTGCTGGATCCTTCCAGAACGAAAGCTGCAGCAACTAGGACCCTGCAAGTCCTTAGAGCCCCAGATGCCACCTGTCATCTGACACCCAGAGCCTGGGCCAATGACTTCGTTTTCCCCATGGAAAATGGCCTCCATTTCTGGCCACTCGCCCTGACCAAGAGGGTGGTGCCCAGCAAGAAATTTGCAAGCTTTGCTGGATTGCTCCAAATCTAAAGCTGCCACTTGTTGTTGTTCTATTTCTCTAGAGTCCCATCATGCTGTTCTCAGATTGCTAAAGTCCATACCTCCTCGGTGTGTTCTTATGGCTGCAGATCTTCACAGCACAGACGCTTTCTTCTGCATGCTGTTCTTTCCCAGTTCAGGCTCCTTCAAGGCTCTCCCTGAATGGCTACGCCGCCCCCTTTTATCCCAGTTCTCTTCAATGCTCACAGCTGCAGCCCATCAAGGACAACCAGGACCTGTGGGGCAAAGCCTCTAGACAGATATTCAAATAGAATCCATTTCCTCTACTCTAGCCAGTAAGTACTACCCTACAAGTCCTCAGAACCCCAAAGGCCACCTTTCATCTGACACCCAGACCCTGGGGAAAGGACTTCTTTTTCCCATGGCAAATGGCCTCCCTTGGCAGCCACTCACCCTGGCAGAAAGTGGGAGCCTAGCTAGAATGATGCAATCGTTGCTGGATTTTTCCAAAAGAAAAGCTGGCAGCAACTAGGGCCCTGGAAGTACTTAGAGCCTCAAACGCCACCTTGAACATATTCCTGAGACCCTGGGGAAAGGACATCTTTTTCCCATGGAAAATGGCCTTCATTTGTGGCCACTTGGCCTGGCAGGCAGGGCAGTGCCAAGCCAGGAATCTACAAACTCTGCTGGATCCTTCCAGAACGAAAGCTGCCAGCAACTAGGACCCTGCAAGTCCTTAGAGCCCCAGATGCCACCTGTCATCTGACACCCAGAGCCTGGGCCAATGACTTCGTTTTCCCCATGGAAAATGGCCTCCATTTCTGGCCACTCGCCCTGACCAAGAGGGTGGTGCCCAGCAAGAAATTTGCAAGCTTTGCTGGATTGCTCCAAATCTAAAGCTGCCACTTGTTGTTGTTCTATTTCTCTAGAGTCCCATCATGCTGTTCTCAGATTGCTAAAGTCCATACCTCCTCGGTGTGTTCTTATGGCTGCAGATCTTCACAGCACAGACGCTTTCTTCTGCATGCTGTTCTTTCCCAGTTCAGGGCTCCTTCAAGGCTCTCCTGAATGGCTACGCCGCCCCCTTTTTATCCCAGTTCTCTTCAATGCTCACAGCTGCAGCCCATCAAGGACAACCAGGACCTGTGGGCAAAGCCTCTAGACAGATATTCAAATAGAATCCATTTCCTCTACTCTAGCAGTAAGTACTACCCTACAAGTCCTCAGAACCCCAAAGGCCACCTTTCATCTGACACCCAGACCCTGGGGAAAGGACTTCTTTTTCCCATGGCAAATGGCCTCCCTTGGCAGCCACTCACCCTGGCAGAAAGTGGGAGCCTAGCTAGAATGATGCAATCGTTGCTGGATTTTTCCAAAAGAAAAGCTGGCAGCAACTAGGGCCCTGGAAGTACTTAGAGCCTCAAACGCCACCTTGAACATATTCCTGAGACCCTGGGGAAAGGACTTCTTTTTCCATGGAAAATGGCCTTCATTTGTGGCCACTTGGCCTGGCAGGCAGGGCAGTGCCAAGCCAGGAATCTACAAACTCTGCTGGATCCTTCCAGAACGAAAGCTGCCAGCAACTAGGACCCTGCAAGTCCTTAGAGCCCCAGATGCCACCTGTCATCTGACACCCAGAGCCTGGGCCAATGACTTCGTTTTCCCCATGGAAAATGGCCTCCATTTCTGGCCACTCGCCCTGACCAAGAGGGTGGTGCCCAGCAAGAAATTTGCAAGCTTTGCTGGATTGCTCCAAATCTAAAGCTGCCACTTGTTGTTGTTCTATTTCTCTAGAGTCCCATCATGCTGTCTCAGATTGCTAAAGTCCATACCTCCTCGGTGTGTTCTTATGGCTGCAGATCTTCACAGCACAGACGCTTTCTTCTGCATGCTGTTCTTTCCCAGTTCAGGGCTCCTTCAAGGCTCTCCCTGAATGGCTACGCCGCCCCCTTTTATCCCAGTTCTCTTCAATGCTCACAGCTGCAGCCCATCAAGGACAACCAGGACCTGTGGGGCAAAGCCTCTAGACAGATATTCAAATAGAATCCATTTCCTCTACTCTAGCCAGTAAGTAGTACCCTACAAGTCCTCAGAACCCCAAAGGCCACCTTTCATCTGACACCCAGACCCTGGGGAAAGGACTTCTTTTTCCCATGGCAAATGGCCTCCCTTGGCAGCCACTCACCCTGGCAGAAAGTGGGAGCCTAGCTAGAATGATGCAATCGTTGCTGGATTTTTCCAAAAGAAAAGCTGGCAGCAACTAGGGCCCTGGAAGTACTTAGAGCCTCAAACGCCACCTTGAACATATTCCTGAGACCCTGGGGAAAGGACTTCTTTTTCCCATGGAAAATGGCCTTCATTTGTGGCCACTTGGCCTGGCAGGCAGGGCAGTGCCAAGCCAGGAATCTACAAACTCTGCTGGATCCTTCCAGAACGAAAGCTGCCAGCAACTAGGACCCTGCAAGTCCTTAGAGCCCCAGATGCCACCTGTCATCTGACACCCAGAGCCTGGGCCAATGACTTCGTTTTCCCCATGGAAAATGGCCTCCATTTCTGGCCACTCGCCCTGACCAAGAGGGTGGTGCCCAGCAAGAAATTTGCAAGCTTTGCTGGATTGCTCCAAATCTAAAGCTGCCACTTGTTGTTGTTCTATTTCTCTAGAGTCCCATCATGCTGTTCTCAGATTGCTAAAGTCCATACCTCCTCGGTGTGTTCTTATGGCTGCAGATCTTCACAGCACAGACGCTTTCTTCTGCATGCTGTTCTTTCCCAGTTCAGGGCTCCTTCAAGGCTCTCCCTGAATGGCTACGCCGCCCCCCTTTTATCCCAGTTCTCTTCAATGCTCACAGCTGCAGCCCATCAAGGACAACCAGGACCTGTGGGGCAAAGCCTCTAGACAGATATTCAAATAGAATCCATTTCCTCTACTCTAGCCAGTAAGTAGTACCCTACAAGTCCTCAGAACCCCAAAGGCCACCTTTCATCTGACACCCAGACCCTGGGGAAAGGACTTCTTTTTCCCATGGCAAATGGCCTCCCTTGGCAGCCACTCACCCCTGGCAGAAAGTGGGAGCCTAGCTAGAATGATGCAATCGTTGCTGGATTTTTCCAAAAGAAAAGCTGGCAGCAACTAGGGCCCTGGAAGTACTTAGAGCCTCAAACGCCACCTTGAACATATTCCTGAGACCCTGGGGAAAGGACTTCTTTTTCCCATGGAAAATGGCCTTCATTTGTGGCCACTTGGCCTGGCAGGCAGGGCAGTGCCAAGCCAGGAATCTACAAACTCTGCTGGATCCTTCCAGAACGAAAGCTGCCAGCAACTAGGACCCTGCAAGTCCTTAGAGCCCCAGATGCCACCTGTCATCTGACACCCAGAGCCTGGGCCAATGACTTCGTTTTCCCCATGGAAAATGGCCTCCATTTCTGGCCACTCGCCCTGACCAAGAGGGTGGTGCCCAGCAAGAAATTTGCAAGCTTTGCTGGATTGCTCCAAATCTAAAGCTGCACTTGTTGTTGTTCTATTTCTCTAGAGTCCCATCATGCTGTTCTCAGATTGCTAAAGTCCATACCTCCTCGGTGTGTTCTTATGGCTGCAGATCTTCACAGCACAGACGCTTTCTTCTGCATGCTGTTCTTTCCCCAGTTCAGGGCTCCTTCAAGGCTCTCCCTGAATGGCTACGCCGCCCCCTTTTATCCCAGTTCTCTTCAATGCTCACAGCTGCAGCCCATCAAGGACAACCAGGACCTGTGGGGCAAAGCCTCTAGACAGATATTCAAATAGAATCCATTTCCTCTACTCTAGCCAGTAAGTAGTACCCTACAAGTCCTCAGAACCCCAAAGGCCACCTTTCATCTGACACCCAGACCCTGGGAAAGGACTTCTTTTTCCCATGGCAAATGGCCTCCCTTGGCAGCCACTCACCCTGGCAGAAAGTGGGAGCCTAGCTAGAATGATGCAATCGTTGCTGGATTTTTCCAAAAGAAAAGCTGGCAGCAACTAGGGCCCTGGAAGTACTTAGAGCCTCAAACGCCACCTTGAACATATTCCTGAGACCCTGGGGAAAGGACTTCTTTTTTCCCATGGAAAATGGCCTTCATTTGTGGCCACTTGGCCTGGCAGGCAGGGCAGTGCCAAGCCAGGAATCTACAAACTCTGCTGGATCCTTCCAGAACGAAAGCTGCCAGCAACTAGGACCCTGCAAGTCCTTAGAGCCCCAGATGCCACCTGTCATCTGACACCCAGAGCCTGGGCCAATGACTTCGTTTTCCCCATGGAAAATGGCCTCCATTTCTGGCCACTCGCCCTGACCAAGAGGGTGGTGCCCAGCAAGAAATTTGCAAGCTTTGCTGGATTGCTCCAAATCTAAAGCTGCCACTTGTTGTTGTTCTATTTCTCTAGAGTCCCATCATGCTGTTCTCAGATTGCTAAAGTCCATACCTCCTCGGTGTGTTCTTATGGCTGCAGATCTTCACAGCACAGACGCTTTCTTCTGCATGCTGTTCTTTCCCAGTTCAGGGCTCCTTCAAGGCTCTCCCTGAATGGCTACGCCGCCCCTTTTATCCCAGTTCTCTTCAATGCTCACAGCTGCAGCCCATCAAGGACAACCAGGACCTGTGGGGCAAAGCCTCTAGACAGATATTCAATAGAATCCATTTCCTCTACTCTAGCCAGTAAGTACTACCCTACAAGTCCTCAGAACCCCAAAGGCCACCTTTCATCTGACACCCAGACCCTGGGGAAAGGACTTCTTTTTCCCATGGCAAATGGCCTCCCTTGGCAGCCACTCACCCTGGCAGAAAGTGGGAGCCTAGCTAGAATGATGCAATCGTTGCTGGATTTTTCCAAAAGAAAAGCTGGCAGCAACTAGGGCCCTGGAAGTACTTAGAGCCTCAAACGCCACCTTGAACATATTCCTGAGACCCTGGGGAAAGGACATCTTTTTCCCATGGAAAATGGCCTTCATTTGTGGCCACTTGGCCTGGCAGGCAGGGCAGTGCCAAGCCAGGAATCTACAAACTCTGCTGGATCCTTCCAGAACGAAAGCTGCCAGCAACTAGGACCCTGCAAGTCCTTAGAGCCCCAGATGCCACCTGTCATCTGACACCCAGAGCCTGGGCCAATGACTTCGTTTTCCCCATGGAAAATGGCCTCCATTTCTGGCCACTCGCCCTGACCAAGAGGGTGGTGCCCAGCAAGAAATTTGCAAGCTTTGCTGGATTGCTCCAAATCTAAAGCTGCCACTTGTTGTTGTTCTATTTCTCTAGAGTCCCATCATGCTGTTCTCAGATTGCTAAAGTCCATACCTCCTCGGTGTGTTCTTATGGCTGCAGATCTTCACAGCACAGACGCTTTCTTCTGCATGCTGTTCTTTCCCAGTTCAGGGCTCCTTCAAGGCTCTCCCTGAATGGCTACGCCGCCCCCTTTTATCCCAGTTCTCTTCAATGCTCACAGCTGCCAGCCCATCAAGGACAACCAGGACCTGTGGGGCAAAGCCTCTAGACAGATATTCAAATAGAATCCATTTCCTCTACTCTAGCCAGTAAGTACTACCCTACAAGTCCTCAGAACCCCAAAGGCCACCTTTCATCTGACACCCAGACCCTGGGGAAAGGACTTCTTTTTCCCATGGCAAATGGCCTCCCTTGGCAGCACTCACCCTGGCAGAAAGTGGGAGCCTAGCTAGAATGATGCAATCGTTGCTGGATTTTTCCAAAAGAAAAGCTGGCAGCAACTAGGGCCCTGGAAGTACTTAGAGCCTCAAACGCCACCTTGAACATATTCCTGAGACCCTGGGGAAAGGACTTCTTTTTCCCATGGAAAATGGCCTTCATTTGTGGCCACTTGGCCTGGCAGGCAGGGCAGTGCCAAGCCAGGAATCTACAAACTCTGCTGGATCCTTCCAGAACGAAAGCTGCCAGCAACTAGGACCCTGCAAGTCCTTAGAGCCCCAGATGCCACCTGTCATCTGACACCCAGAGCCTGGGCCAATGACTTCGTTTTCCCCATGGAAAATGGCCTCCATTTCTGGCCACTCGCCCTGACCAAGAGGGTGGTGCCCAGCAAGAAATTTGCAAGCTTTGCTGGATTGCTCCAAATCTAAAGCTGCCACTTGTTGTTGTTCTATTTCTCTAGAGTCCCATCATGCTGTTCTCAGATTGCTAAAGTCCATACCTCCTCGTGTGTTCTTATGGCTGCAGATCTTCACAGCACAGACGCTTTCTTCTGCATGCTGTTCTTTCCCAGTTCAGGGCTCCTTCAAGGCTCTCCCTGAATGGCTACGCCGCCCCCTTTTATCCCAGTTCTCTTCAATGCTCACAGCTGCAGCCCATCAAGGACAACCAGGACCTGTGGGGCAAAGCCTCTAGACAGATATTCAAATAGAATCCATTTCCTCTACTCTAGCCAGTAAGTAGTACCCTACAAGTCCTCAGAACCCCAAAGGCCACCTTTCATCTGACACCCAGACCTGGGGAAAGGACTTCTTTTTCCCATGGCAAATGGCCTCCTTGGCAGCCACTCACCCTGGCAGAAAGTGGGAGCCTAGCTAGAATGATGCAATCGTTGCTGGATTTTTCCAAAAGAAAAGCTGGCAGCAACTAGGGCCTGGAAGTACTTAGAGCCTCAAACGCCACCTTGAACATATTCCTGAGACCTGGGGAAAGGACTTCTTTTTCCCATGGAAAATGGCCTTCATTTGTGGCCACTTGGCCTGGCAGGCAGGGCAGTGCCAAGCCAGGAATCTACAAACTCTGCTGGATCCTTCCAGAACGAAAGCTGCCAGCAACTAGGACCCTGCAAGTCCTTAGAGCCCCAGATGCCACCTGTCATCTGACACCCAGAGCCTGGGCCAATGACTTCGTTTTCCCCATGGAAAATGGCCTCCATTTCTGGCCACTCGCCCTGACCAAGAGGGTGGTGCCCAGCAAGAAATTTGCAAGCTTTGCTGGATTGCTCCAAATCTAAAGCTGCCACTTGTTGTTGTTCTATTTCTCTAGAGTCCCATCATGCTGTTCTCAGATTGCTAAAGTCCATACCTCCTCGGTGTGTTCTTATGGCTGCAGATCTTCACAGCACAGACGCTTTCTTCTGCATGCTGTTCTTTCCCAGTTCAGGGCTCCTTCAAGGCTCTCCCTGAATGGCTACGCCGCCCCCTTTTATCCCAGTTCTCTTCAATGCTCACAGCTGCAGCCATCAAGGACAACCAGGACCTGTGGGGCAAAGCCTCTAGACAGATATTCAAATAGAATCCATTTCCTCTACTCTAGCCAGTAAGTAGTACCCTACAAGTCCTCAGAACCCCAAAGGCCACCTTTCATCTGACACCCAGACCCTGGGGAAAGGACTTCTTTTTCCCATGGCAAATGGCCTCCCTTGGCAGCCACTCACCCTGGCAGAAAGTGGGAGCCTAGCTAGAATGATGCAATCGTTGCTGGATTTTTCCAAAAGAAAAGCTGGCAGCAACTAGGGCCTGGAAGTACTTAGAGCCTCAAACGCCACCTTGAACATATTCCTGAGACCCTGGGGAAAGGACTTCTTTTTCCCATGGAAAATGGCCTTCATTTGTGGCCCACTTGGCCTGGCAGGCAGGGCAGTGCCAAGCCAGGAATCTACAAACTCTGCTGGATCCTTCCAGAACGAAAGCTGCCAGCAACTAGGACCCTGCAAGTCCTTAGAGCCCCAGATGCCACCTGTCATCTGACACCAGAGCCTGGGCCAATGACTTCGTTTTCCCCATGGAAAATGGCCTCCATTTCTGGCACTCGCCCTGACCAAGAGGGTGGTGCCCAGCAAGAAATTTGCAAGCTTTGCTGGATTGCTCCAAATCTAAAGCTGCCACTTGTTGTTGTTCTATTTCTCTAGAGTCCCCATCATGCTGTTCTCAGATTGCTAAAGTCCATACCTCCTCGGTGTGTTCTTATGGCTGCAGATCTTCACAGCACAGACGCTTTCTTCTGCATGCTGTTCTTTCCCAGTTCAGGGCTCCTTCAAGGCTCTCCTGAATGGCTACGCCGCCCCCTTTTATCCCAGTTCTCTTCAATGCTCACAGCTGCAGCCCATCAAGGACAACCAGGACCCTGTGGGCAAAGCCTCTAGACAGATATTCAAATAGAATCCATTTCCTCTACTCTAGCCAGTAAGTAGTACCCTACAAGTCCTCAGAACCCCAAAGGCCACCTTTCATCTGACACCCAGACCCTGGGGAAAGGACTTCTTTTTCCCATGGCAAATGGCCTCCCTTGGCAGCCACTCACCCTGGCAGAAAGTGGGGAGCCTAGCTAGAATGATGCAATCGTTGCTGGATTTTTCCAAAGAAAGCTGGCAGCAACTAGGGCCCTGGAAGTACTTAGAGCCTCAAACGCCACCTTGAACATATTCCTGAGACCCTGGGAAAGGACATCTTTTTCCATGGAAAATGGCCTTCATTTGTGGCCACTTGGCCTGGCAGGCAGGGCAGTGCCAAGCCAGGAATCTACAAACTCTGCTGGATCCTTCCAGAACGAAAGCTGCCAGCAACTAGGACCCTGCAAGTCCTTAGAGCCCCAGATGCCACCTGTCATCTGACACCCAGAGCCTGGGCCAATGACTTCGTTTTCCCCATGGAAAATGGCCTCCATTTCTGGCCACTCGCCCTGACCAAGAGGGTGGTGCCCAGCAAGAAATTTGCAAGCTTTTGCTGGATTGCTCCAAATCTAAAGCTGCCACTTGTTGTTGTTCTATTTCTCTAGAGTCCCATCATGCTGTTCTCAGATTGCTAAAGTCCATACCTCCTCGGTGTGTTCTTATGGCTGCAGATCTTCACAGCACAGACGCTTTCTTCTGCATGCTGTTCTTTCCCAGTTCAGGGCTCCTTCAAGGCTCTCCCTGAATGGCTACGCCGCCCCCTTTTATCCCAGTTCTCTTCAATGCTCACAGCTGCAGCCATCAAGGACAACCAGGACCTGTGGGGCAAAGCTCTAGACAGATATTCAAATAGAATCCATTTCCTCTACTCTAGCCAGTAAGTACTACCCTACAAGTCCTCAGAACCCCAAAGGCCACCTTTCATCTGACACCCAGACCCTGGGGAAAGGACTTCTTTTTCCCATGGCAAATGGCCTCCCTTGGCAGCCCTCACCCTGGCAGAAAGTGGGAGCCTAGCTAGAATGATGCAATCGTTGCTGGATTTTTCCAAAAGAAAAGCTGGCAGCAACTAGGGCCCTGGAAGTACTTAGAGCCTCAAACGCCACCTTGAACATATTCCTGAGACCTGGGGAAAGGACTTCTTTTTCCATGGAAAATGGCCTTCATTTGTGGCCACTTGGCCTGGCAGGCAGGGCAGTGCCAAGCCAGGAATCTACAAACTCTGCTGGATCCTTCCAGAACGAAAGCTGCCAGCAACTAGGACCCTGCAAGTCCTTAGAGCCCCAGATGCCACCTGTCATCTGACACCCAGAGCCTGGGCCAATGACTTCGTTTTCCCCATGGAAATGGCCTCCATTTCTGGCCACTCGCCCTGACCAAGAGGGTGGTGCCCAGCAAGAAATTTGCAAGCTTTGCTGGATTGCTCCAAATCTAAAGCTGCCACTTGTTGTTGTTCTATTTCTCTAGAGTCCCATCATGCTGTTCTCAGATTGCTAAAGTCCATACCTCCTCGGTGTGTTCTTATGGCTGCAGATCTTCACAGCACAGACGCTTTCTTCTGCATGCTGTTCTTTCCCAGTTCAGGGCTCCTTCAAGGCTCTCCCTGAATGGCTACGCCGCCCCCTTTTATCCCAGTTCTCTTCAATGCTCACAGCTGCAGCCCATCAAGGACAACCAGGACCTGTGGGGCAAAGCCTCTAGACAGATATTCAAATAGAATCCATTTCCTCTACTCTAGCCAGTAAGTACGTACCCTACAAGTCCTCAGAACCCAAAGGCCACCTTTCATCTGACACCCAGACCCTGGGGAAAGGACTTCTTTTTCCCATGGCAAATGGCCTCCCTTGGCAGCCACTCACCCTGGCAGAAAGTGGGAGCCTAGCTAGAATGATGCAATCGTTGCTGGATTTTTCCAAAAGAAAAGCTGGGCAGCAACTAGGGCCTGGAAGTACTTAGAGCCTCAAACGCCACCTTGAACATATTCCTGAGACCCTGGGGAAAGGACTTCTTTTTCCCATGGAAAATGGCCTTCATTTGTGGCCACTTGGCCTGCAGGCAGGGCAGTGCCAAGCCAGGAATCTACAAACTCTGCTGGATCCTTCCAGAACGAAAGCTGCCAGCAACTAGGACCCTGCAAGTCTTAGAGCCCCAGATGCCACCTGTCATCTGACACCCAGAGCCTGGGCCCAATGACTTCGTTTTCCCCATGGAAAATGGCCTCCATTTCTGGCCACTCGCCCTGACCAAGAGGGTGGTGCCCAGCAAGAAATTTGCAAGCTTTGCTGGATTGCTCCAAATCTAAAGCTGCCACTTGTTGTTGTTCTATTTCTCTAGAGTCCCATCATGCTGTTCTCAGATTGCTAAAGTCCATACCTCCTCGGTGTGTTCTTATGGCTGCAGATCTTCACAGCACAGACGCTTTCTTCTGCATGCTGTTCTTTCCCAGTTCAGGGCTCCTTCAAGGCTCTCCCTGAATGGCTACGCCGCCCCCTTTTATCCCAGTTCTCTTCAATGCTCACAGCTGCAGCCCATCAAGGACAACCAGGACCTGTGGGGCAAAGCTCTAGACAGATATTCAAATAGAATCCATTTCCTCTACTCTAGCCAGTAAGTAAGTACCCTACAAGTCCTCAGAACCCCAAAGGCCACCTTTCATCTGACACCAGACCCTGGGGAAAGGACTTCTTTTTCCCATGGCAAATGGCCTCCCTTGGCAGCCACTCACCCTGGCAGAAAGTGGGAGCCTAGCTAGAATGATGCAATCGTTGCTGGATTTTTCCAAAAGAAAAGCTGGCAGCAACTAGGGCCCTGGAAGTACTTAGAGCCTCAAACGCCACCTTGAACATATTCCTGAGACCCTGGGGAAAGGACTTCTTTTTCCCATGGAAAATGGCCTTCATTTGTGGCCACTTGGCCTGGCAGGCAGGGCAGTGCCAAGCCAGGAATCTACAAACTCTGCTGGATCCTTCCAGAACGAAAGCTGCCAGCAACTAGGACCCTGCAAGTCCTTAGAGCCCCAGATGCCACCTGTCATCTGACACCCAGAGCCTGGCCAATGACTTCGTTTTCCCCATGGAAAATGGCCTCCATTTCTGGCCACTCGCCCTGACCAAGAGGGTGGTGCCAGCAAGAAATTTGCAAGCTTTGCTGGATTGCTCCAAATCTAAAGCTGCCACTTGTTGTTGTTCTATTTCTCTAGAGTCCCATCATGCTGTTCTCAGATTGCTAAAGTCCATACCTCCTCGGTGTGTTCTTATGGCTGCAGATCTTCACAGCACAGACGCTTTCTTCTGCATGCTGTTCTTTCCCAGTTCAGGGCTCCTTCAAGGCTCTCCCTGAATGGCTACGCCGCCCCCTTTTATCCCAGTTCTCTTCAATGCTCACAGCTGCAGCCCATCAAGGACAACCAGGACCTGTGGGGCAAAGCCTCTAGACAGATATTCAAATAGAATCCATTTCCTCTACTCTAGCCAGTAAGTAGCTACCCTACAAGTCCTCAGAACCCCAAAGGCCACCTTTCATCTGACACCCAGACCCTGGGGAAAGGACTTCTTTTTCCCATGGCAAATGGCCTCCCTTGGCAGCCACTCACCCTGGCAGAAAGTGGGAGCCTAGCTAGAATGATGCAATCGTTGCTGGATTTTTCCAAAAGAAAAGCTGCAGCAACTAGGGCCCTGGAAGTACTTAGAGCCTCAAACGCCACCTTGAACATATTCCTGAGACCCTGGGGAAAGGACTTCTTTTTCCCATGGAAAATGGCCTTCATTTGTGGCCACTTGGCCTGGCAGGCAGGGCAGTGCCAAGCCAGGAATCTACAAACTCTGCTGGATCCTTCCAGAACGAAAGCTGCCAGCAACTAGGACCCTGCAAGTCCTTAGAGCCCCAGATGCCACCTGTCATCTGACACCCAGAGCCTGGGCCAATGACTTCGTTTTCCCCATGGAAAATGGCCTCCATTTCTGGCCACTCGCCCTGACCAGAGGGTGGTGCCCAGCAAGAAATTTTGCAAGCTTTGCTGGATTGCTCCAAATCTAAAGCTGCCACTTGTTGTTGTTCTATTTCTCTAGAGTCCCATCATGCTGTTCTCAGATTGCTAAAGTCCATACCTCCTCGGTGTGTTCTTATGGCTGCAGATCTTCACAGCACAGACGCTTTCTTCTGCATGCTGTTCTTTCCCAGTTCAGGGCTCCTTCAAGGCTCTCCTGAATGGCTACGCCGCCCCCTTTTATCCCAGTTCTCTTCAATGCTCACAGCTGCAGCCATCAAGGACAACAGGACCTGTGGGCAAAGCCTCTAGACAGATATTCAAATAGAATCCATTTCCTCTACTCTAGCCAGTAAGTAGTACCCTACAAGTCCTCAGAACCCCAAAGGCCACCTTTCATCTGACACCCAGACCCTGGGGAAAGGACTTCTTTTTCCCATGGCAAATGGCCTCCCTTGGCAGCCACTCACCCTGGCAGAAAGTGGGAGCCTAGCTAGAATGATGCAATCGTTGCTGGATTTTTCCAAAGAAAAGCTGGCAGCAACTAGGGCCCTGGAAGTACTTAGAGCCTCAAACGCCACCTTGAACATATTCCTGAGACCCTGGGGAAAGGACTTCTTTTTCCCATGGAAAATGGCCTTCATTTGTGCCACTTGGCCTGGCAGGCAGGGGCAGTGCCAAGCCAGGAATCTACAAACTCTGCTGGATCCTTCCAGAACGAAAGCTGCCAGCAACTAGGACCCTGCAAGTCCTTAGAGCCCCCAGATGCCACCTGTCATCTGACACCCAGAGCCTGGGCCAATGACTTCGTTTTCCCCATGGAAAATGGCCTCCATTTCTGGCCACTCGCCCTGACCAAGAGGTGGTGCCAGCAAGAAATTGCAAGCTTTGCTGGATTGCTCCAAATCTAAAGCTGCCACTTGTTGTTGTTCTATTTCTCTAGAGTCCCATCATGCTGTTCTCAGATTGCTAAAGTCCATACCTCCTCGGTGTGTTCTTATGGCTGCAGATCTTCACAGCACAGACGCTTTCTTCTGCATGCTGTTCTTTCCCAGTTCAGGGCTCCTTCAAGGCTCTCCCTGAATGGCTACGCCGCCCCCTTTATCCCAGTTCTCTTCAATGCTCACAGCTGCAGCCCATCAAGGACAACCAGGACCTGTGGGGCAAAGCCTCTAGACAGATATTCAAATAGAATCCATTTCCTCTACTCTAGCCAGTAAGTACTACCCTACAAGTCCTCAGAACCCCCAAAGGCCACCTTTCATCTGACACCCAGACCCTGGGGAAAGGACTTCTTTTTCCCATGGCAAATGGCCTCCCTTGGCAGCCACTCACCCTGCAGAAAGTGGGAGCCTAGCTAGAATGATGCAATCGTTGCTGGATTTTTCCAAAAGAAAAGCTGGCAGCAACTAGGGCCCTGGAAGTACTTAGAGCCTCAAACGCCACCTTGAACATATTCCTGAGACCCTGGGGAAAGGACTTCTTTTTCCCATGGAAAATGGCCTTCATTTGTGGCCACTTGGCCTGGCAGGCAGGGCAGTGCCAAGCCAGGAATCTACAAACTCTGCTGGATCCTTCCAGAACGAAAGCTGCCAGCAACTAGGACCCTGCAAGTCCTTAGAGCCCCAGATGCCACCTGTCATCTGACACCCAGAGCCTGGGCCAATGACTTCGTTTTCCCCATGGAAAATGGCCTCCATTTCTGGCCACTCGCCCTGACCAAGAGGGTGGTGCCCAGCAAGAAATTTGCAAGCTTTGCTGGATTGCTCCAAATCTAAAGCTGCCACTTGTTGTTGTTCTATTTCTCTAGAGTCCCATCATGCTGTTCTCAGATTGCTAAAGTCCATACCTCCTCGGTGTGTTCTTATGGCTGCAGATCTTCACAGCACAGACGCTTTCTTCTGCATGCTGTTCTTTCCCAGTTCAGGGCTCCTTCAAGGCTCTCCCTGAATGGCTACGCCGCCCCCTTTTATCCCAGTTCTCTTCAATGCTCACAGCTGCAGCCCATCAAGGACAACCAGGACTGTGGGGCAAAGCCTCTAGACAGATATTCAAATAGAATCCATTTCCTCTACTCTAGCCAGTAAGTAGCTACCCTACAAGTCCTCAGAACCCCAAAGGCCACCTTTCATCTGACACCCAGACCCTGGGGAAAGGACTTCTTTTTCCCATGGCAAATGGCCTCCCTTGGCAGCCACTCACCCTGGCAGAAAGTGGGAGCCTAGCTAGAATGATGCAATCGTTGCTGGATTTTTCCAAAAGAAAAGCTGGCAGCAACTAGGGCCCTGGAAGTACTTAGAGCTCAAACGCCACCTTGAACATATTCCTGAGACCCTGGGAAAGGACTTCTTTTTTCCATGGAAAATGGCCTTCAGTTGTGGCCACTTGGCCTGGCAGGCAGGGGCAGTGCCAAGCCAGGAATCTACAAACTCTGCTGGATCCTTCCAGAACGAAAGCTGCCAGCAACTAGGACCCTGCAAGTCCTTAGAGCCCCAGATGCCACCTGTCATCTGACACCCAGAGCCTGGGCCAATGACTTCGTTTTCCCCCATGGAAAATGGCCTCCATTTCTGGCCACTCGCCTGACCAAGAGGGTGGTGCCCAGCAAGAAATTTGCAAGCTTTGCTGGATTGCTCCAAATCTAAAGCTGCCACTTGTGTTGTTCCTATTTCTCTAGAGTCCCATCATGCTGTTCTCAGATTGCTAAAGTCCATACCTCCTCGGTGTGTTCTTATGGCTGCAGATCTTCACAGCACAGACGCTTTCTTCTGCATGCTGTTCTTTCCCAGTTCAGGGCTCCTTCAAGCTCTCCCTGAATGGCTACGCCGCCCCCTTTTATCCCAGTTCTCTTCAATGCTCACAGCTGCAGCCATCAAGGACAACCAGGACCTGTGGGCAAAGCCTCTAGACAGATATTCAAATAGAATCCATTTCCTCTTACTCTAGCCAGTAAGTAATACCCTACAAGTCCTCAGAACCCAAAGGCCACCTTTCATCTGACACCCAGGACCCTGGGGAAAGGACTTCTTTTTCCCATGGCAAATGGCCTCCCTTGGCAGCCACTCACCCTGGCAGAAAGTGGAGCCTAGCTAGAATGATGCAATCGTTGCTGGATTTTTCCAAAAGAAAAGCTGGCAGCAACTAGGGCCCCTGGAAGTACTTAGAGCCTCAAACGCCACCTTGAACATATTCCTGAGACCCTGGGGAAAGGACTTCTTTTTCCCATGGAAAATGGCCTTCATTTGTGGCCACTTGGCCTGGCAGGCAGGGCAGTGCCAAGCCAGGAATCTACAAACTCTGCTGGATCCTTCCAGAACGAAAGCTGCCCAGCAACTAGGACCCTGCAAGTCCTTAGAGCCCCAGATGCCACCTGTCATCTGACACCAGAGCCTGGGCAATGACTTCGTTTTCCCCCTGGAAAATGGCCCTCCATTTCTGGCCACTCGCCCTGACCAAGAGGGTGGCCCAGCAAGAAATTTGCAAGCTTTGCTGGATTGCTCCAAATCTAAAGCTGCCACTTGTTGTTGTTCTATTTCTCTAGAGTCCCATCATGCTGTTCTCAGATTGCTAAAGTCCATACCTCCTCGGTGTGTTCTTATGGCTGCAGATCTTCACAGCACAGACGCTTTCTTCTGCATGCTGTTCTTTCCCAGTTCAGGGCGTCCTTCAAGGCTCTCCTGAATGGCTACGCCGCCCCCTTTTATCCCAGTTCTCTTCAATGCTCACAGCTGCAGCCCATCAAGGACAACCCAGGACCTGTGGGGCAAAGCCTCTAGACAGATATTCAAATAGAATCCATTTCCTCTACTCTAGCCAGTAAGTACTACCCTACAAGTCCTCAGAACCCCAAAGGCCACCTTTCATCTGACACCCAGACCTGGGGAAAGGACTTCTTTTTCCCATGGCAAATGGCCTCCCTTGGCAGCCACTCACCCTGGCAGAAAGTGGGAGCCTAGCTAGAATGATGCAATCGTTGCTGGATTTTTCCAAAAGAAAAGCTGGCAGCAACTAGGGCCCTGGAAGTACTTAGAGCCTCAAACGCCACCTTGAACATATTCCTGAGACCCTGGGAAAGGACTTCTTTTTCCCATGGAAAAATGGCCTTCATTTGTGGCCACTTGGCCTGGCAGGCAGGGCAGTGCCAAGCAGGAATCTACAAACTCTGCTGGATCCTTCCAGAACGAAAGCTGCCAGCAACTAGGACCCTGCAAGTCCTTAGAGCCCCAGATGCCACCTGTCATCTGACACCCAGAGCCTGGGCCAATGACTTCGTTTTCCCCATGGAAAAATGGCCTCCATTTCTGGCCACTCGCCCTGACCAAGAGGGTGGTGCCCAGCAAGAAATTTGCAAGCTTTGCTGGATTGCTCCAAATCTAAAGCTGCCACTTGTTGTTGTTCTATTTCTCTAGAGTCCCATCATGCTGTTCTCAGATTGCTAAAGTCCATACCTCCTCGGTGTGTTCTATGGCTGCAGATCTTCACAGCACAGACGCTTTCTTCTGCATGCTGTTCTTTCCCAGTTCAGGGCTCCTTCAAGGCTCTCCCTGAATGGCTACGCCGCCCCCTTTTATCCCAGTTCTCTTCAATGCTCACAGCTGCAGCCCATCAAGGACAACCAGGACCTGTGGGGCAAAGCCTCTAGACAGATATTCAAATAGAATCCATTTCCTCTACTCTAGCCAGTAAGTAGTACCCTACAAGTCCTCAGAACCCCAAAGGCCACCTTTCATCTGACACCCAGACCCTGGGGAAAGGACTTCTTTTTCCATGGCAAATGGCCTCCCTTGGCAGCCACTCACCCTGGCAGAAAGTGGGAGCCCTAGCTAGAATGATGCAATCGTTGCTGGATTTTTCCAAAAGAAAAGCTGGCAGCAACTAGGGCCCTGGAAGTACTTAGAGCCTCAAACGCCACCTTGAACATATTCCTGAGACCCTGGGAAAGGACTTCTTTTTCCCATGGAAAATGGCCTTCATTTTGTGCCACTTGGCCTGGCAGGCAGGGCAGTGCCAAGCCAGGAATCTACAAACTCTGCTGGATCCTTCCAGAACGAAAGCTGCCAGCAACTAGGACCCTGCAAGTCCTTAGAGCCCCCAGATGCCACCTGTCATCTGACACCCAGAGCCTGGGCCAATGACTTCGTTTTCCCCATGAAAATGGCCTCCATTTCTGGCCACTCGCCCTGACCAAGAGGGTGGTGCCCAGCAAGAAATTTTGCAAGCTTTGCTGGATTGCTCCAAATCTAAGCTGCCACTTGTTGTTGTTCTATTTCTCTAGAGTCCCATCATGCTGTTCTCAGATTGCTAAAGTCCATACCTCCTCGGTGTGTTCTTATGGCTGCAGATCTTCACAGCACAGACGCTTTCTTCTGCATGCTGTTCTTTCCCAGTTCAGGGCTCCTTCAAGGCTCTCCCTGAATGGCTACGCCGCCCCCCTTTTATCCCAGTTCTCTTCAATGCTCACAGCTGCAGCCATCAAGGACAACCAGGACCTGTGGGGCAAAGCCTCTAGACAGATATTCAAATAGAATCCATTTCCTCTACTCTAGCCAGTAAGTAGTACCCTACAAGTCCTCAGAACCCCAAAGGCCACCTTTCATCTGACACCCAGACCCTGGGAAAGGACTTCTTTTTCCCAGGCAAATGGCCTCCCTTGGCAGCCACTCACCCTGGCAGAAAGTGGGAGCCTAGCTAGAATGATGCAATCGTTGCTGGATTTTTTCCAAAAGAAAAGCTCGGCAGCAACTAGGGCCCTTGGAAGTACTTAGAGCCTCAAACGCCACCTTGAACATATTCCTGAGACCCTGGGGAAAGGACTTCTTTTTCCCATGGAAAATGGCTTCATTTGTGGCCACTTGGCCTGGCAGGCAGGGCAGTGCCAAGCCAGGAATCTACATACTCTGCTGGATCCTTCCAGAACGAAAGCTGCCAGCAACTAGGACCCTGCAAGTCCTTAGGCCCCAGATGCCACCTGTCATCTGACACCCAGAGCCTGGGCCAATGACTTCGTTTTCCCCATGGAAAATGGCCTCCATTTCTGGCCACTCGCCCTGACCAAGAGGTGGTGCCCAGCAAGAAATTTGCAAGCTTTGCTGGATTGCTCCAATCTAAAGCTGCCCACTTGTTGTTGTTCTATTTCTCTAGAGTCCCATCATGCTGTTCTCAGATTGCTAAAATCCATACCTCCTCGGTGTGTTCTTATGGCTGCGATCTTCACAGCACAGACGCTTTCTTCTGCATGCTGTTCTTCCCAGTTCAGGGCTCCTTCAAGGCTCTCCCTGAATGGCTACGCCGCCCCCTTTTATCCCAGTTCTCTTCAATGCTCACAGCTGCAGCCCATCAAGGACAACCAGGACCTGTGGGGCAAAGCCTCTAGACAGATATCAAATAGAATCCATTTCCTCTACTCTAGCCAGTAAGTAGTACCCCTACAAGTCCTCAGGAACCCCAAAGGCCACCTTTCATCTGACACCCAGACCCTGGGGAAAGGACTTCTATTTCCCATGGCAAATGGCCTCCCTTGGCAGCCACTCACCCTGGCAGAAAGTGGGAGCCTAGCTAGAATGATGCAATCGTTGCTGGATTTTTCCAAAAGAAAAGCTGGCAGCAACTAGGGCCTGGAAGTACTTAGAGCCTCAAACGCCACCTTGAACATATTCCTGAGACCCTGGGGAAAGGACATCTTTTTCCCATGGAAAATGGCCTTCATTTGTGGCCACTTGGCCTGGCAGGCAGGGCAGTGCCAAGCCAGGAATCTACAAACTCTGCTGGATCCTTCCAGAACGAAAGCTGCCAGCAAACTAGGACCCTGCAAGTCCTTAGAGCCCCAGATGCCACTGTCATCTGACACCCAGAGCCCTGGGCCAATGACTTCGTTTTCCCATGGAAAATGGCCTCCATTTCTGGCCCACTCGCCCTGACCAAGAGGGTGGTGCCCAGCAAGAAATTTGCAAGCTTTGCTGGATTGCTCCAAATCTAAAGCTGCCACTTGTTGTTGTTCTATTTCTCTAGAGTCCCATCATGCTGTTCTCAGATTGCTAAAGTCCATACCTCCTCGGTGTGTTCTTATGGCTGCAGATCTTCACAGCACAGACGCTTTCTTCTGCATGCTGTTCTTTCCCAGTTCAGGGCTCCTCAAGGCTCTCCCTGAATGGCTACGCCGCCCCCTTTTATCCCAGTTCTCTTCAATGCTCACAGCTGCAGCCATCAAGGACAACCAGGACCTGTGGGGCAAAGCCTCTAGACAGATATTCAAATAGAATCCATTTCCTCTACTCTAGCAGTAAGTAAGTACCCTACAAGTCCTCAGAACCCCAAAGGCCACCTTTCATCTGACACCCAGACCCTGGGGAAAGGACTTCTTTTTCCCATGGCAAATGGCCTCCCTTGGCAGCCACTCACCCTGGGCAGAAAGTGGGAGCCTAGCTAGAATGATGCAATCGTTGCTGGATTTTTCCAAAAGAAAAGCTGGGCAGGCAACTAGGGCCTTGGAAGTACTTAGAGCCTCAAACGCCACCTTGAACATATTCCTGAGACCCTGGGGAAAAGGACTTCTTTTTCCCATGGAAAATGGCCTTCATTTGTGGCCACTTGAGCTGGCAGGCAGGGCAAGTGGCCCAAGCCAGGAATCTACATACTCTGCTGGATCCTTCCAGAACGAAAGCTGCCAGCAACTAGGACCCTGCAAGTCCTTAGAGCCCCAGATGCCCACCTGGTCATCTGACACCCAGAGCCTGGGCCAAAGACTTCGTTTTCCCCATGAAATGGCCTCCATTTCTGGCCACTCGCCCTGACCAAGAGGGGATGGTGCCCAGCAAGAAATTTTGCAAGCTTTGCTGGATTGCTCCAAGATCTAAGCTGCCACTTGTTGTTGTTCTATTTCTCTAGAGTCCCATCATGCTGTTCTCAGATTGCTAAAGTCCATACCTCTCGGTGTGTTCTTATGGCTGCAGATCTTCACAGCACAGACGCTTTCTTCTGCATCTGTTCTTCCCAGTTCAGGGCTCCTTCAAGGCTCTCCCTGAATGGCTACGCCGCCCCCTTTTATCCCAGTTCTCTTCAATGCTCACAGCTGCAGCCCATCAAGGACAACCAGGACCTGTGGGGCAAAGCCTCTAGACAGATATTCAAATAGAATCCATTTCCTCTACTCTAGCCAGTAAGTACTACCCTACAAGTCCTCAGAACCCCAAAGGCCACCTTTCATCTGACACCCAGACCCTGGGGAAAGGACTTCTTTTTCCCATGCAAATGGCCTCCCTTGGCAGCCACTCACCCTGGCAGAAAGTGGGAGCCTAGCTAGAATGATGCAATCGTTGCTGGATTTTTCCAAAAGAAAAGCTGGCAGCAACTAGGGCCTTGGAAGTATTTAGAGCCTCAAACGCCACCTTGAACATATTACTGAGACCCTGGGGAAAAGGACATCTTTTTTCCCATGGAAAATGGCCTTCATTTGTGGCCACTTGGCCTGGCAGGCAGGGCAGTGCCAAGCCAGGAATCTACAAACTCTGCTGGATCCTTCCAGAACGAAAGCTGCCAGCAACTAGGACCCTGCAAGTCCTTAGAGCCCCAGATGCCACCTGTCATCTGACACCCAGAGCCTGGGCCAATGACTTCGTTTTCCCCATGGAAAATGGCCTCCATTTCTGGCCACTCGCCCTGACCAAGAGGGTGGTGCCCAGCAAGAAATTTGCAAGCTTTGCTGGATTGCTCCAAATCTAAAGCTGCCACTTGTTGTTGTTCTATTTCTCTAGAGTCCCATCATGCTGTTCTCAGATTGCTAAAGTCCATACCTCCTCGGTGTGTTCTTATGGCTGCAGATCTTCACAGCACAGACGCTTTCTTCTGCATGCTGTTCTTTCCCAGTTCAGGGCTCCTTCAAGGCTCTCCCTGAATGGCTACGCCGCCCCCTTTTATCCAGTTCTCTTCAATGCTCACAGCTGCAGCCCATCAAGGACAACCAGGACCTGTGGGGCAAAGCCTCTAGACAGATATTCAAATAGAATCCATTTCCTCTACTCTAGCCAGTAAGTACTACCCTACAAGTCCTCAGAACCCCAAAGGCCACCTTTCATCTGACACCCAGACCCTGGGGAAAGGACTTCTTTTTCCCATGGCAAATGGCCTCCCTTGGCAGCCACTCACCCTGCAGAAAGTGGGAGCCTAGCTAGAATGATGCAATCGTTGCTGGATTTTTCCAAAGAAAAGCTGGCAGCAACTAGGGCCCTTGGAAGTATTTAGAGCCTCAAACGCCACCTTGAACATATTACTGAGACCCTGGGGAAAGGACATCTTTTTCCCATGGAAAATGGCCTTCATTTGTGGCCACTTGGCCTGGCAGGCAGGGCAGTGCCAAGCCAGGAATCTACAAACTCTGCTGGATCCTTCCAGAACGAAAGCTGCCAGCAACTAGGACCCTGCAAGTCCTTAGAGCCCCAGATGCCACCTGTCATCTGACACCCAGAGCCTGGGCCAATGACTTCGTTTTCCCCATGGAAAATGGCCTCCATTTCTGGCCACTCGCCCTGACCAAGAGGGTGGTGCCCAGCAAGAAATTTGCAAGCTTTGCTGGATTGCTCCAAATCTAAAGCTGCCACTTGTTGTTGTTCTATTTTCTCTAGAGTCCCATCATGCTGTTCTCAGATTGCTAAAGTCCATACCTCCTCGGTGTGTTCTTATGGCTGCAGATCTTCACAGCACAGACGCTTTCTTCTGCATGCTGTTCTTTCCCAGTTCAGGGCTCCTTCAAGGCTCTCCCTGAATGGCTACGCCGCCCCCTTTTATCCCAGTTCTCTTCAATGCTCACAGCTGCAGCCCATCAAGGACAACCAGGACCTGTGGGGCAAAGCCTCTAGACAGATATTCAAATAGAATCCATTTCCTCTACTCTAGCCAGTAAGTACTACCCTACAAGTCCTCAGAACCCCAAAGGCCACCTTTCATCTGACACCCAGACCCTGGGGAAAGGACTTCTTTTTCCCATGGCAAATGGCCTCCCCTTGGCAGCCACTCACCCTGGCAGAAAGTGGGAGCCTAGCTAGAATGATGCAATCGTTGCTGGATTTTTCCAAAAGAAAAGCTGGCAGCAACTAGGGCCTTGGAAGTATTTAGAGCCTCAAACGCCACCTTGAACATATTCCTGAGACCCTGGGGAAAGGACATCTTTTTCCCATGGAAAATGGCCTTCATTTGTGGCCACTTGGCCTGGCAGGCAGGGCAGTGCCAAGCCAGGAATCTACAAACTCTGCTGGATCCTTCCAGAACGAAAGCTGCCAGCAACTAGGACCCTGCAAGTCCTTAGAGCCCCAGATGCCACCTGTCATCTGACACCCAGAGCCTGGGCCAATGACTTCGTTTTCCCCATGGAAAATGGCCTCCATTTCTGGCCACTCGCCCTGACCAAGAGGGTGGTGCCCAGCAAGAAATTTGCAAGCTTTGCTGGATTGCTCCAAATCTAAAGCTGCCACTTGTTGTTGTTCTATTTCTCTAGAGTCCCATCATGCTGTTCTCAGATTGCTAAAGTCCATACCTCCTCGGTGTGTTCTTATGGCTGCAGATCTTCACAGCACAGACGCTTTCTTCTGCATGCTGTTCTTTCCCAGTTCAGGGCTCCTTCAAGGCTCTCCCTGAATGGCTACGCCGCCCCCTTTTATCCCAGTTCTCTTCAATGCTCACAGCTGCAGCCCATCAAGGACAACCAGGACCTGTGGGGCAAAGCCCTCTAGACAGATATTCAAATAGAATCCATTTCCTCTACTCTAGCCAGTAAGTACTACCCTACAAGTCCTCAGAACCCCAAAGGCCACCTTTCATCTGACACCCAGACCCTGGGAAAGGACTTCTTTTTCCCATGGCAAATGGCCTCCCTTGGCAGCCACTCACCCTGGCAGAAAGTGGGAGCCTAGCTAGAATGATGCAATCGTTGCTGGATTTTTCCAAAAGAAAAGCTGGCAGCAACTAGGGCCTTGGAAGTATTTAGAGCCTCAAACGCCACCTTGAACATATTCCTGAGACCCTGGGGAAAGGACATCTTTTTCCCATGGAAAATGGCCTTCATTTGTGGCCACTTGGCCTGGCAGGCAGGGCAGTGCCAAGCCAGGAATCTACAAACTCTGCTGGATCCTTCCAGAACGAAAGCTGCCAGCAACTAGGACCCTGCAAGTCCTTAGAGCCCCAGATGCCACCTGTCCATCTGACACCCAGAGCCTGGGCCAATGACTTCGTTTTCCCCATGGAAAATGGCCTCCATTTCTGGCCACTCGCCCTGACCAAGAGGGTGGTGCCCAGCAAGAAATTTGCAAGCTTTGCTGGATTGCTCCAAATCTTAAAGCTGCCACTTGTTGTTGTTCTATTTCTCTAGAGTCCCATCATGCTGTTCTCAGATTGCTAAAGTCCATACCTCCTCGGTGTGTTCTTATGGCTGCAGATCTTCACAGCACAGACGCTTTCTTCTGCATGCTGTTCTTTCCCAGTTCAGGGCTCCTTCAAGGCTCTCCCTGAATGGCTACGCCGCCCCCTTTTATCCCAGTTCTCTTCAATGCTCACAGCTGCAGCCCATCAAGGACAACCAGGACCTGTGGGGCAAAGCCTCTAGACAGATATTTCAAATAGAATCCATTTCCTCTACTCTAGCCAGTAAGTACTACCCTACAAGTCCTCAGAACCCCAAAGGCCACCTTTCATCTGACACCCAGACCCTGGGGAAAGGACTTCTTTTTCCCATGGCAAATGGCCTCCCTTGGCAGCCACTCACCCTGGCAGAAAGTGGGAGCCTAGCTAGAATGATGCAATCGTTGCTGGATTTTTCCAAAAGAAAAGCTGGCAGCAACTAGGGCCTTGGAAGTATTTAGAGCCTCAAACGCCACCTTGAACATATTACTGAGACCCTGGGGAAAGGACATCTTTTTCCCATGGAAAATGGCCTTCATTTGTGGCCACTTGCCTGGCAGGCAGGGCAGTGCCAAGCCAGGAATCTACAAACTCTGCTGGATCCTTCCAGAACGAAAGCTGCCAGCAACTAGGACCCTGCAAGTCCTTAGAGCCCCAGATGCCACCTGTCATCTGACACCCAGAGCCTGGGCCAATGACTTCGTTTTCCCCATGGAAAATGGCCTCCATTTCTGGCCACTCGCCCTGACCAAGAGGGTGGTGCCCAGCAAGAAATTTGCAAGCTTTGCTGGATTGCTCCAAATCTAAAGCTGCCACTTGTTGTTGTTCTATTTCTCTAGAGTCCCATCATGCTGTTCTCAGATTGCTAAAGTCCATACCTCCTCGGTGTGTTCTTATGGCTGCAGATCTTCACAGCACAGACGCTTTCTTCTGCATGCTGTTCTTTCCCAGTTCAGGGCTCCTTCAAGGCTCTCCCTGAATGGCTACGCCGCCCCCTTTTATCCCAGTTCTCTTCAATGCTCACAGCTGCAGCCCATCAAGGACAACCAGGACCCTGTGGGGCAAAGCCTCTAGACAGATATTCAAATAGAATCCATTTCCTCTACTCTAGCCAGTAAGTAGTACCCTACAAGTCCTCAGAACCCCAAAGGCCACCTTTCATCTGACACCCAGACCCTGGGGAAAGGACTTCTTTTTTCCCATGGCAAATGGCCTCCCTTGGCAGCCACTCACCCTGGCAGAAAGTGGGAGCCTAGCTAGAATGATGCAATCGTTGCTGGATTTTTCCAAAAGAAAAGCTGGCAGCAACTAGGGCCTTGGAAGTATTTAGAGCCTCAAACGCCACCTTGAACATATTACTGAGACCCTGGGGAAAGGACATCTTTTTCCCATGGAAAATGGCCTTCATTTGTGGCCACTTGGCCTGGCAGGCAGGGCAGTGCCAAGCCAGGAATCTACAAACTCTGCTGGATCCTTCCAGAACGAAAGCTGCCAGCAACTAGGACCCTGCAAGTCCTTAGAGCCCCAGATGCCACCTGTCATCTGACACCCAGAGCCTGGGCCAATGACTTCGTTTTCCCCATGGAAAATGGCCTCCATTTCTGGCCACTCGCCCTGACCAAGAGGGTGGTGCCCAGCAAGAAATTTGCAAGCTTTGCTGGATTGCTCCAAATCTAAAGCTGCCACTTGTTGTTGTTCTATTTCTCTAGAGTCCCATCATGCTGTTCTCAGATTGCTAAAGTCCATACCTCCTCGGTGTGTTCTTATGGCTGCAGATCTTCACAGCACAGACGCTTTCTTCTGCATGCTGTTCTTTCCCAGTTCAGGGCTCCTTCAAGGCTCTCCCTGAATGGCTACGCCGCCCCCTTTTATCCCAGTTCTCTTCAATGCTCACAGCTGCAGCCCATCAAGGACAACCAGGACCTGTGGGCAAAGCCTCTAGACAGATATTCAAATAGAATCCATTTCCTCTACTCTAGCCAGTAAGTAGTACCCTACAAGTCCTCAGAACCCAAAGGCCACCTTTCATCTGACACCCAGACCCTGGGGAAAGGACTTCTTTTTCCCATGGCAAATGGCCTCCCTTGGCAGCCACTCACCCTGGCAGAAAGTGGGAGCCTAGCTAGAATGATGCAATCGTTGCTGGATTTTTCCAAAAGAAAAGCTGGCAGCAACTAGGGCCCTGGAAGTATTTAGAGCCTCAAACGCCACCTTGAACATATTCCTGAGACCCTGGGGAAAGGACATCTTTTTCCCATGGAAAATGGCCTTCATTTGTGGCCACTTGGCCTGGCAGGCAGGGCAGTGCCAAGCCAGGAATCTACAAACTCTGCTGGATCCTTCCAGAACGAAAGCTGCCAGCAACTAGGACCCTGCAAGTCCTTAGAGCCCCAGATGCCACCTGTCATCTGACACCCAGAGCCTGGGCCAATGACTTCGTTTTCCCCATGGAAAATGGCCTCCATTTCTGGCCACTCGCCCTGACCAAGAGGGTGGTGCCCAGCAAGAAATTTGCAAGCTTTGCTGGATTGCTCCAAATCTAAAGCTGCCACTTGTTGTTGTTCTATTTCTCTAGAGTCCCATCATGCTGTTCTCAGATTGCTAAAGTCCATACCTCCTCGGTGTGTTCTTATGGCTGCAGATCTTCACAGCACAGACGCTTTCTTCTGCATGCTGTTCTTTCCCAGTTCAGGGCTCCTTCAAGGCTCTCCCTGAATGGCTACGCCGCCCCCTTTTATCCCAGTTCTCTTCAATGCTCACAGCTGCAGCCCATCAAGGACAACCAGGACCTGTGGGGCAAAGCCTCTAGACAGATATTCAAATAGAATCCATTTCCTCTACTCTAGCCAGTAAGTACTACCCTACAAGTCCTCAGAACCCCAAAGGCCACCTTTCATCTGACACCCAGACCCTGGGGAAAGGACTTCTTTTTCCCATGGCAAATGGCCTCCCTTGGCAGCCACTCACCCTGGCAGAAGTGGGAGCCTAGCTAGAATGATGCAATCGTTGCTGGATTTTTCCAAAAGAAAGCTGGCAGCAACTAGGGCCTTGGAAGTACTTTAGAGCCTCAAACGCCACCTTGAACATATTCCTGAGACCCTGGGGAAAGGACATCTTTTTCCCATGGAAAATGGCCTTCATTTGTGGCCACTTGGCCTGGCAGGCAGGGCAGTGCCAAGCAGGAATCTACAAACTCTGCTGGATCCTTCCAGAACGAAAGCTGCCAGCAACTAGGACCCTGCAAGTCCCTTAGAGCCCAGATGCCACCTGTCATCTGACACCCAGAGCCTGGGCCAATGACTTCGTTTTCCCCATGGAAAATGGCCTCCATTTCTGGCCACTCGCCCTGACCAAGAGGGTGGTGCCCAGCAAGAAATTTGCAAGCTTTGCTGGATTGCTCCAAATCTAAAGCTGCCACTTGTTGTTGTTCTATTTCTCTAGAGTCCCATCATGCTGTTCTCAGATTGCTAAAGTCCCATACCTCCTCGGTGTGTTCTTATGGCTGCAGATCTTCACAGCACAGACGCTTTCTTCTGCATGCTGTTCTTTCCCAGTTCAGGGCTCCTTCAAGGCTCTCCCTGAATGGCTACGCCGCCCCCTTTTATCCAGTTCTCTTCAATGCTCACAGCTGCAGCCCATCAAGGACAACCAGGACCTGTGGGGCAAAGCCTCTAGACAGATATTCAAATAGAATCCATTTCCTCTACTCTAGCCAGTAAGTACTACCCTACAAGTCCTCAGAACCCCAAAGGCCACCTTTCATCTGACACCCAGACCCTGGGGAAAGGACTTCTTTTTCCCATGGCAAATGGCCTCCCTTGGCAGCCACTCACCCTGGCAGAAAGTGGGAGCCTAGCTAGAATGATGCAATCGTTGCTGGATTTTTCCAAAGAAAAGCTGGCAGCAACTAGGGCCCTGGAAGTATTTAGAGCCTCAAACGCCACCTTGAACATATTCCTGAGACCCTGGGGGAAAGGACATCTTTTTCCCATGGAAAATGGCCTTCATTTGTGGCCACTTGGCCTGGCAGGCAGGGCAGTGCCAAGCCAGGAATCTACAAACTCTGCTGGATCCTTCCAGAACGAAAGCTGCCAGCAACTAGGACCCTGCAAGTCCTTAGAGCCCCAGATGCCACCTGTCATCTGACACCCAGAGCCTGGGCCAATGACTTCGTTTTCCCCATGGAAAATGGCCTCCATTTCTGGCCACTCGCCCTGACCAAGAGGGTGGTGCCCAGCAAGAAATTTGCAAGCTTTGCTGGATTGCTCCAAATCTAAAGCTGCCACTTGTTGTTGTTCTATTTCTCTAGAGTCCCATCATGCTGTTCTCAGATTGCTAAAGTCCATACCTCCTCGGTGTGTTCTTATGGCTGCAGATCTTCACAGCACAGACGCTTTCTTCTGCATGCTGTTCTTTCCCAGTTCAGGGCTCCTTCAAGGCTCTCCCTGAATGCTACGCCGCCCCCTTTTATCCCAGTTCTCTTCAATGCTCACAGCTGCAGCCCATCAAGGACAACCAGGACCTGTGGGGCAAAGCCTCTAGACAGATATTCAAATAGAATCCATTTCCTCTACTCTAGCCAGTAAGTAGTACCCTACAAGTCCTCAGAACCCCAAAGGCCACCTTTCATCTGACACCCAGACCCTGGGGAAAGGACTTCTTTTTCCCATGGCAAATGGCCTCCCTTGGCAGCCACTCACCCTGGCAGAAAGTGGGAGCCTAGCTAGAATGATGCAATCGTTGCTGGATTTTTCCAAAAGAAAAGCTGGCAGCAACTAGGGCCCTGGAAGTATTTAGAGCCTCAAACGCCACCTTGAACATATTCCTGAGACCCTGGGGAAAGGACATCTTTTTCCCATGGAAAATGGCCTTCATTTGTGGCCACTTGGCCTGGCAGGCAGGGCAGTTCCAAGCCAGGAATCTACAAACTCTGCTGGATCCTTCCAGAACGAAAGCTGCCAGCAACTAGGACCCTGCAAGTCCTTAGAGCCCCAGATGCCACCTGTCATCTGACACCCAGAGCCTGGGCCAATGACTTCGTTTTCCCCATGGAAAATGGCCTCCATTTCTGGCCACTCGCCCTGACCAAGAGGGTGGTGCCCAGCAAGAAATTTGCAAGCTTTGCTGGATTGCTCCAAATCTAAAGCTGCCACTTGTTGTTGTTCTATTTCTCTAGAGTCCCATCATGCTGTTCTCAGATTGCTAAAGTCCATACCTCCTCGGTGTGTTCTTATGGCTGCAGATCTTCACAGCACAGACGCTTTCTTCTGCATGCTGTTCTTTCCCAGTTCAGGGCTCCTTCAAGGCTCTCCCTGAATGGCTACGCCGCCCCCTTTTATCCCAGTTCTCTTCAATGCTCACAGCTGCAGCCCATCAAGGACAACCAGGACCTGTGGGGCAAAGCCTCTAGACAGATATTCAAATAGAATCCATTTCCTCTACTCTAGCCAGTAAGTACTACCCTACAAGTCCTCAGAACCCCAAAGGCCACCTTTCATCTGACACCCAGACCCTGGGGAAAGGACTTCTTTTTCCCATGGCAAATGGCCTCCCTTGGCAGCCACTCACCCTGGCAGAAAGTGGGAGCCTAGCTAGAATGATGCAATCGTTGCTGGATTTTTCCAAAAGAAAAGCTGGCAGCAACTAGGGCCTTGGAAGTATTTAGAGCCTCAAACGCCACCTTGAACATATTACTGAGACCCTGGGGAAAGGACATCTTTTTCCCATGGAAAATGGCCTTCATTTGTGGCCACTTGGCCTGGCAGGCAGGGCAGTGCCAAGCCAGGAATCTACAAACTCTGCTGGATCCTTCCAGAACGAAAGCTGCCAGCAACTAGGACCCTGCAAGTCCTTAGAGCCCCAGATGCCACCTGTCATCTGACACCCAGAGCCTGGGCCAATGACTTCGTTTTCCCCATGGAAAATGGCCTCCATTTCTGGCCACTCGCCCTGACCAAGAGGGTGGTGCCCAGCAAGAAATTTGCAAGCTTTGCTGGATTGCTCCAAATCTAAAGCTGCCACTTGTTGTTGTTCTATTTCTCTAGAGTCCCCATCATGCTGTTCTCAGATTGCTAAAGTCCATACCTCCTCGGTGTGTTCTTATGGCTGCAGATCTTCACAGCACAGACGCTTTCTTCTGCATGCTGTTCTTTCCAGTTCAGGGCTCCTTCAAGGCTCTCCCTGAATGGCTACGCCGCCCCCTTTTATCCCAGTTCTCTTCAATGCTCACAGCTGCAGCCCATCAAGGACAACCAGGACCTGTGGGGCAAAAGCCTCTAGACAGATATTCAAATAGAATCCATTTCCTCTACTCTAGCCAGTAAGTACTACCCTACAAGTCCTCAGAACCCCAAAGGCCACCTTTCATCTGACACCCAGACCCTGGGGAAAGGACTTCTTTTTCCCATGGCAAATGGCCTCCCTTGGCAGCCACTCACCCTGGCAGAAAGTGGGAGCCTAGCTAGAATGATGCAATCGTTGCTGGATTTTTCCAAAAGAAAAGCTGGCAGCAACTAGGGCCTTGGAAGTATTTAGAGCCTCAAACGCCACCTTGAACATATTACTGAGACCCTGGGGAAAGGACATCTTTTTCCCATGGAAAATGGCCTTCATTTGTGGCCACTTGGCCTGGCAGGCAGGGCAGTGCCAAGCCAGGAATCTACAAACTCTGCTGGATCCTTCCAGAACGAAAGCTGCCAGCAACTAGGACCCTGCAAGTCCTTAGAGCCCCAGATGCCACCTGTCATCTGACACCCAGAGCCTGGGCCAATGACTTCGTTTTCCCCATGGAAAATGGCCTCCATTTCTGGCCACTCGCCCTGACCAAGAGGGGTGGTGCCCAGCAAGAATTTGCAAGCTTTGCTGGATTGCTCCAAATCTAAAGCTGCCACTTGTTGTTGTTCTATTTCTCTAGAGTCCCATCATGCTGTTCTCAGATTGCTAAAGTCCATACCTCCTCGGTGTGTTCTTATGGCTGCAGATCTTCACAGCACAGACGCTTTCTTCTGCATGCTGTTCTTTCCCAGTTCAGGGCTCCTTCAAGGCTCTCCCTGAATGGCTACGCCGCCCCCTTTTATCCCAGTTCTCTTCAATGCTCACAGCTGCAGCCCATCAAGGACAACCAGGACCTGTGGGGCAAAGCCTCTAGACAGATATTCAAATAGAATCCATTTCCTCTACTCTAGCCAGTAAGTACTACCCTACAAGTCCTCAGAACCCCAAAGGCCACCTTTCATCTGACACCCAGACCCTGGGAAAGGACTTCTTTTTCCCATGGCAAATGGCCTCCCTTGGCAGCCACTCACCCTGGCAGAAAGTGGGAGCCTAGCTAGAATGATGCAATCGTTGCTGGATTTTTCCAAAAGAAAAGCTGGCAGCAACTAGGGCCTTGGAAGTATTTAGAGCCTCAAACGCCACCTTGAACATATACTGAGACCCTGGGGAAAGGACATCTTTTTCCCATGGAAAATGGCCTTCATTTGTGGCCACTTGGCCTGGCAGGCAGGGCAGTGCCAAGCCAGGAATCTACAAACTCTGCTGGATCCTTCCAGAACGAAAGCTGCCAGCAACTAGGACCCTGCAAGTCCTTAGAGCCCCAGATGCCACCTGTCATCTGACACCCAGAGCCTGGGCCAATGACTTCGTTTTCCCCATGGAAAATGGCCTCCATTTCTGGCCACTCGCCCTGACCAAGAGGGTGGTGCCCAGCAAGAAATTTGCAAGCTTTGCTGGATTGCTCCAAATCTAAAGCTGCCACTTGTTGTTGTTCTATTTCTCTAGAGTCCCATCATGCTGTTCTCAGATTGCTAAAGTCCATACCTCCTCGGTGTGTTCTTATGGCTGCAGATCTTCACAGCACAGACGCTTTCTTCTGCATGCTGTTCTTTCCCAGTTCAGGGCTCCTTCAAGGCTCTCCCTGAATGGCTACGCCGCCCCCTTTTATCCCAGTTCTCTTCAATGCTCACAGCTGCAGCCCATCAAGGACAACCAGGACCTGTGGGGCAAAGCCTCTAGACAGATATTCAAATAGAATCCATTTCCTCTACTCTAGCCAGTAAGTACTACCCTACAAGTCCTCAGAACCCCAAAGGCCACCTTTCATCTGACACCCAGACCCTGGGAAAGGACTTCTTTTTCCCATGGCAAATGGCCTCCCTTGGCAGCCACTCACCCTGGCAGAAAGTGGGAGCCTAGCTAGAATGATGCAATCGTTGCTGGATTTTTCCAAAAGAAAAGCTGGCAGCAACTAGGGCCTTGGAAGTATTTAGAGCCTCAAACGCCACCTTGAACATATTCCTGAGACCCCTGGGGAAAGGACATCTTTTTCCCATGGAAAATGGCCTTCATTTGTGGCCACTTGGCCTGGCAGGCAGGGCAGTGCCAAGCCAGGAATCTACAAACTCTGCTGGATCCTTCCAGAACGAAAGCTGCCAGCAACTAGGACCCTGCAAGTCCTTAGAGCCCCAGATGCCACCTGTCATCTGACACCCAGAGCCTGGGCCAATGACTTCGTTTTCCCATGGAAAATGGCCTCCATTTCTGGCCACTCGCCCTGACCAAGAGGGTGGTGCCCAGCAAGAAATTTGCAAGCTTTGCTGGATTGCTCCAAATCTAAAGCTGCCACTTGTTGTTGTTCTATTTCTCTAGAGTCCCATCATGCTGTTCTCAGATTGCTAAAGTCCATACCTCCTCGGTGTGTTCTTATGGCTGCAGATCTTCACAGCACAGACGCTTTCTTCTGCATGCTGTTCTTTCCAGTTCAGGGCTCCTTCAAGGCTCTCCCTGAATGGCTACGCCGCCCCCTTTTATCCCAGTTCTCTTCAATGCTCACAGCTGCAGCCCATCAAGGACAACCAGGACCTGTGGGGCAAAGCCTCTAGACAGATATTCAAATAGAATCCATTTCCTCTACTCTAGCCAGTAAGTACTACCCTACAAGTCCTCAGAACCCCAAAGGCCACCTTTCATCTGACACCCAGACCCTGGGGAAAGGACTTCTTTTTCCCATGGCAAATGGCCTCCCTTGGCAGCCACTCACCCTGGCAGAAAGTGGGAGCCTAGCTAGAATGATGCAATCGTTGCTGGATTTTTCCAAAAGAAAAGCTGGCAGCAACTAGGGCCTTGGAAGTATTTAGAGCCTCAAACGCCACCTTGAACATATTACTGAGACCCTGGGGAAAGGACATCTTTTTCCCATGGAAAATGGCCTTCATTTGTGGCCACTTGGCCTGGCAGGCAGGGCAGTGCCAAGCCAGGAATCTACAAACTCTGCTGGATCCTTCCAGAACGAAAGCTGCCAGCAACTAGGACCCTGCAAGTCCTTAGAGCCCCAGATGCCACCTGTCATCTGACACCCAGAGCCTGGGCCAATGACTTCGTTTTCCCCATGGAAAATGGCCTCCATTTCTGGCCACTCGCCCTGACCAAGAGGGTGGTGCCCAGCAAGAAATTTGCAAGCTTTGCTGGATTGCTCCAAATCTAAAGCTGCCACTTGTTGTTGTTCTATTTCTCTAGAGTCCCATCATGCTGTTCTCAGATTGCTAAAGTCCATACCTCCTCGGTGTGTTCTTATGGCTGCAGATCTTCACAGCACAGACGCTTTCTTCTGCATGCTGTTCTTTCCCAGTTCAGGGCTCCTTCAAGGCTCTCCCTGAATGGCTACGCCGCCCCCTTTTATCCCAGTTCTCTTCAATGCTCACAGCTGCAGCCCATCAAGGACAACCAGGACCTGTGGGGCAAAGCCTCTAGACAGATATTCAAATAGAATCCATTTCCTCTACTCTAGCCAGTAAGTAGTACCCTACAAGTCCTCAGAACCCCAAAGGCCACCTTTCATCTGACACCCAGACCCTGGGGAAAGGACTTCTTTTTCCCATGGCAAATGGCCTCCCTTGGCAGCCACTCACCCTGGCAGAAAGTGGGAGCCTAGCTAGAATGATGCAATCGTTGCTGGATTTTTCCAAAAGAAAAGCTGGCAGCAACTAGGGCCCTGGAAGTACTTAGAGCCTCAAACGCCACCTTGAACATATTCCTGAGACCCTGGGGAAAGGACATCTTTTTCCCATGGAAAATGGCCTTCATTTGTGGCCACTTGGCCTGGCAGGCAGGGCAGTGCCAAGCCAGGAATCTACAAACTCTGCTGGATCCTTCCAGAACGAAAGCTGCCAGCAACTAGGACCCTGCAAGTCCTTAGAGCCCCAGATGCCACCTGTCATCTGACACCCAGAGCCTGGGCCAATGACTTCGTTTTCCCCATGGAAAATGGCCTCCATTTCTGGCCACTCGCCCTGACCAAGAGGGTGTGCCCAGCAAGAAATTTGCAAGCTTTGCTGGATTGCTCCAAATCTAAAGCTGCCACTTGTTGTTGTTCTATTTCTCTAGAGTCCCATCATGCTGTTCTCAGATTGCTAAAGTCCATACCTCCTCGGTGTGTTCTTATGGCTGCAGATCTTCACAGCACAGACGCTTTCTTCTGCATGCTGTTCTTTCCCAGTTCAGGGCTCCTTCAAGGCTCTCCCTGAATGGCTACGCCGCCCCCTTTTATCCCAGTTCTCTTCAATGCTCACAGCTGCAGCCCATCAAGGACAACCAGGACCTGTGGGGCAAAGCCTCTAGACAGATATTCAAATAGAATCCATTTCCTCTACTCTAGCCAGTAAGTAGTACCCTACAAGTCCTCAGAACCCCAAAGGCCACCTTTCATCTGACACCCAGACCCTGGGGAAAGGACTTCTTTTTCCCATGGCAAATGGCCTCCCTTGGCAGCCACTCACCCTGGCAGAAAGTGGGAGCCTAGCTAGAATGATGCAATCGTTGCTGGATTTTTCCAAAAGAAAAGCTGGCAGCAACTAGGGCCCTGGAAGTATTTAGAGCCTCAAACGCCACCTTGAACATATTCCTGAGACCCTGGGGAAAGGACATCTTTTTCCCATGGAAAATGGCCTTCATTTGTGGCCACTTGGCCTGGCAGGCAGGGCAGTGCCAAGCCAGGAATCTACAAACTCTGCTGGATCCTTCCAGAACGAAAGCTGCCAGCAACTAGGACCCTGCAAGTCCTTAGAGCCCCAGATGCCACCTGTCATCTGACACCCAGAGCCTGGGCCAATGACTTCGTTTTCCCCATGGAAAATGGCCTCCATTTCTGGCCACTCGCCCTGACCAAGAGGGTGGTGCCCAGCAAGAAATTTGCAAGCTTTGCTGGATTGCTCCAAATCGAAAGCTGCCACTTGTTGTTGTTCTATTTCTCTAGAGTCCCATCATGCTGTTCTCAGATTGCTAAAGTCCATACCTCCTCGGTGTGTTCTTATGGCTGCAGATCTTCACAGCACAGACGCTTTCTTCTGCATGCTGTTCTTTCCCAGTTCAGGGCTCCTTCAAGGCTCTCCCTGAATGGCTACGCCGCCCCCTTTTATCCCAGTTCTCTTCAATGCTCACAGCTGCAGCCCATCAAGGACAACCAGGACCTGTGGGGCAAAGCCTCTAGACAGATATTCAAATAGAATCCATTTCCTCTACTCTAGCCAGTAAGTACTACCCTACAAGTCCTCAGAACCCCAAAGGCCACCTTTCATCTGACACCCAGACCCTGGGGAAAGGACTTCTTTTTCCCATGGCAAATGGCTCCCTTGGCAGCCACTCACCCTGGCAGAAAGTGGGAGCCTAGCTAGAATGATGCAATCGTTGCTGGATTTTTCCAAAAGAAAAGCTGGCAGCAACTAGGGCCCTGGAAGTATTTAGAGCCTCAAACGCCACCTTGAACATATTCCTGAGACCCTGGGGAAAGGACATCTTTTTCCCATGGAAAATGGCCTTCATTTGTGGCCACTTGGCCTGGCAGGCAGGGCAGTGCCAAGCCAGGAATCTACAAACTCTGCTGGATCCTTCCAGAACGAAAGCTGCCAGCAACTAGGACCCTGCAAGTCCTTAGAGCCCCAGATGCCACCTGTCATCTGACACCCAGAGCCTGGGCCAATGACTTCGTTTTCCCCATGGAAAATGGCCTCCATTTCTGGCCACTCGCCCTGACCAAGAGGGTGGTGCCCAGCAAGAAATTTGCAAGCTTTGCTGGATTGCTCCAAATCTAAAGCTGCCACTTGTTGTTGTTCTATTTCTCTAGAGTCCCATCATGCTGTTCTCAGATTGCTAAAGTCCATACCTCCTCGGTGTGTTCTTATGGCTGCAGATCTTCACAGCACAGACGCTTTCTTCTGCATGCTGTTCTTTCCCAGTTCAGGGCTCCTTCAAGGCTCTCCCTGAATGGCTACGCCGCCCCCTTTTATCCCAGTTCTCTTCAATGCTCACAGCTGCAGCCCATCAAGGACAACCAGGACCTGTGGGGCAAAGCCTCTAGACAGATATTCAAATAGAATCCATTTCCTCTACTCTAGCCAGTAAGTAGTACCCTACAAGTCCTCAGAACCCCAAAGGCCACCTTTCATCTGACACCCAGACCCTGGGGAAAGGACTTCTTTTTCCCATGGCAAATGGCCTCCCTTGGCAGCCACTCACCCTGGCAGAAAGTGGGAGCCTAGCTAGAATGATGCAATCGTTGCTGGATTTTTCCAAAAGAAAAGCTGGCAGCAACTAGGGCCCTGGAAGTATTTAGAGCCTCAAACGCCACCTTGAACATATTCCTGAGACCCTGGGGAAAGGACATCTTTTTCCCATGGAAAATGGCCTTCATTTGTGGCCACTTGGCCTGGCAGGCAGGGCAGTGCCAAGCCAGGAATCTACAAACTCTGCTGGATCCTTCCAGAACGAAAGCTGCCAGCAACTAGGACCCTGCAAGTCCTTAGAGCCCCAGATGCCACCTGTCATCTGACACCCAGAGCCTGGGCCAATGACTTCGTTTTCCCCATGGAAAATGGCCTCCATTTCTGGCCACTCGCCTGACCAAGAGGGTGGTGCCCAGCAAGAAATTTGCAAGCTTTGCTGGATTGCTCCAAATCTAAAGCTGCCACTTGTTGTTGTTCTATTTCTCTAGAGTCCCATCATGCTGTTCTCAGATTGCTAAAGTCCATACCTCCTCGGTGTGTTCTTATGGCTGCAGATCTTCACAGCACAGACGCTTTCTTCTGCATGCTGTTCTTTCCCAGTTCAGGGCTCCTTCAAGGCTCTCCCTGAATGGCTACGCCGCCCCTTTTATCCCAGTTCTCTTCAATGCTCACAGCTGCAGCCCATCAAGGACAACCAGGACCTGTGGGGCAAAGCCTCTAGACAGATATTCAAATAGAATCCATTTCCTCTACTCTAGCCAGTAAGTAGCTACCCTACAAGTCCTCAGAACCCCAAAGGCCACCTTTCATCTGACACCCAGACCCTGGGGAAAGGACTTCTTTTTCCCATGGCAAATGGCCTCCCTTGGCAGCCACTCACCCTGGCAGAAAGTGGGAGCCTAGCTAGAATGATGCAATCGTTGCTGGATTTTTCCAAAAGAAAAGCTGGCAGCAACTAGGGCCTTGGAAGTATTTAGAGCCTCAAACGCCACCTTGAACATATTCCTGAGACCCTGGGGAAAGGACATCTTTTTCCCATGGAAAATGGCCTTCATTTGTGGCCACTTGGCCTGGCAGCAGGGCAGTGCCAAGCCAGGAATCTACAAACTCTGCTGGATCCTTCCAGAACGAAAGCTGCCAGCAACTAGGACCCTGCAAGTCCTTAGAGCCCCAGATGCCACCTGTCATCTGACACCCAGAGCCTGGGCCAATGACTTCGTTTTCCCCATGGAAAATGGCCTCCATTTCTGGCCACTCGCCCTGACCAAGAGGGTGGTGCCCAGCAAGAAATTTGCAAGCTTTGCTGGATTGCTCCAAATCTAAAGCTGCCACTTGTTGTTGTTCTATTTCTCTAGAGTCCCATCATGCTGTTCTCAGATTGCTAAAGTCCATACCTCCTCGGTGTGTTCTTATGGCTGCAGATCTTCACAGCACAGACGCTTTCTTCTGCATGCTGTTCTTTCCCAGTTCAGGGCTCCTTCAAGGCTCTCCCTGAATGGCTACGCCGCCCCCTTTTATCCCAGTTCTCTTCAATGCTCACAGCTGCAGCCCATCAAGGACAACCAGGACCTGTGGGGCAAAGCCTCTAGACAGATATTCAAATAGAATCCATTTCCTCTACTCTAGCCAGTAAGTAGTACCCTACAAGTCCTCAGAACCCCAAAGGCCACCTTTCATCTGACACCCAGACCCTGGGGAAAGGACTTCTTTTTCCCATGGCAAATGGCCTCCCTTGGCAGCCACTCACCCTGGCAGAAAGTGGGAGCCTAGCTAGAATGATGCAATCGTTGCTGATTTTTCCAAAAGAAAAGCTGGCAGCAACTAGGGCCCTGGAAGTATTTAGAGCCTCAAACGCCACCTTGAACATATTCCTGAGACCCTGGGGAAAGGACATCTTTTTCCCATGGAAAATGGCCTTCATTTGTGGCCACTTGGCCTGGCAGGCAGGGCAGTGCCAAGCCAGGAATCTACAAACTCTGCTGGATCCTTCCAGAACGAAAGCTGCCAGCAACTAGGACCCTGCAAGTCCTTAGAGCCCCAGATGCCACCTGTCATCTGACACCCAGAGCCTGGGCCAATGACTTCGTTTTCCCCATGGAAAATGGCCTCCATTTCTGGCCTCTCGCCCTGACCAAGAGGGTGGTGCCCAGCAAGAAATTTGCAAGCTTTGCTGGATTGCTCCAAATCTAAAGCTGCCACTTGTTGTTGTTCTATTTCTCTAGAGTCCCATCATGCTGTTCTCAGATTGCTAAAGTCCATACCTCCTCGGTGTGTTCTTATGGCTGCAGATCTTCACAGCACAGACGCTTTCTTCTGCATGCTGTTCTTTCCCAGTTCAGGGCTCCTTCAAGGCTCTCCTGAATGGCTACGCCGCCCCCTTTTATCCCAGTTCTCTTCAATGCTCACAGCTGCAGCCCATCAAGGACAACCAGGACCTGTGGGGCAAAGCCTCTAGACAGATATTCAAATAGAATCCATTTCCTCTACTCTAGCCAGTAAGTAGTACCCTACAAGTCCTCAGAACCCCAAAGGCCGACCCTTTCATCTGACACCCAGACCCTGGGGAAAGGACTTCTTTTTCCATGGCAAATGGCCTCCCTTGGCAGCCACTCACCCTGGCAGAAAGTGGGAGCCTAGCTAGAATGATGCAATCGTTGCTGGATTTTTCCAAAAGAAAAGCTGGCAGCAACTAGGGCCCTGGAAGTATTTAGAGCCTCAAACGCCACCTTGAACATATTACTGAGACCCTGGGGAAAGGACATCTTTTTCCCATGGAAAATGGCCTTCATTTGTGGCCACTTGGCCTGGCAGGCAGGGCAAGTGCCAAGCCAGGAATCTACAAACTCTGCTGGATCCTTCCAGAACGAAAGCTGCCAGCAACTAGGACCCTGCAAGTCCTTAGAGCCCCAGATGCCACCTGTCATCTGACACCCAGAGCCTGGGCCAATGACTTCGTTTTCCCCATGGAAAATGGCCTCCATTTCTGGCCACTCGCCCTGACCAAGAGGGTGGTGCCCAGCAAGAAATTTGCAAGCTTTGCTGGATTGCTCCAAATCTAAAGCTGCCACTTGTTGTTGTTCTATTTCTCTAGAGTCCCATCATGCTGTTCTCAGATTGCTAAAGTCCATACCTCCTCGGTGTGTTCTTATGGCTGCAGATCTTCACAGCACAGACGCTTTCTTCTGCATGCTGTTCTTTCCCAGTTCAGGGCTCCTTCAAGGCTCTCCCTGAATGGCTACGCCGCCCCCTTTTATCCCAGTTCTCTTCAATGCTCACAGCTGCAGCCCATCAAGGACAACCAGGACCTGTGGGGCAAAGCCTCTAGACAGATATTCAAATAGAATCCATTTCCTCTACTCTAGCCAGTAAGTACTACCCTACAAGTCCTCAGAACCCCAAAGGCCACCTTTCATCTGACACCCAGACCCTGGGGAAAGGACTTCTTTTTCCCATGGCAAATGGCCTCCCTTGGCAGCCACTCACCCTGGCAGAAAGTGGGAGCCTAGCTAGAATGATGCAATCGTTGCTGGATTTTTCCAAAAGAAAAGCTGGCAGCAACTAGGGCCTGGAAGTATTTAGAGCCTCAAACGCCACCTTGAACATATTCCTGAGACCCTGGGGAAAGGACATCTTTTTCCCATGGAAAATGGCCTTCATTTGTGGCCACTTGGCCTGGCAGGCAGGGCAGTGCCAAGCAGGAATCTACAAACTCTGCTGGATCCTTCCAGAACGAAAGCTGCCAGCAACTAGGACCCTGCAAGTCCTTAGAGCCCCAGATGCCACCTGTCATCTGACACCCAGAGCCTGGGCCAATGACTTCGTTTTCCCCATGGAAAATGGCCTCCATTTCTGGCCACTCGCCCTGACCAAGAGGGTGGTGCCCAGCAAGAAATTTGCAAGCTTTGCTGGATTGCTCCAAATCTAAGCTGCCACTTGTTGTTGTTCTATTTCTCTAGAGTCCCATCATGCTGTTCTCAGATTGCTAAAGTCCATACCTCCTCGGTGTGTTCTTATGGCTGCAGATCTTCACAGCACAGACGCTTTCTTCTGCATGCTGTTCTTTCCCAGTTCAGGGCTCCTTCAAGGCTCTCCCTGAATGGCTACGCCGCCCCCTTTTATCCCAGTTCTCTTCAATGCTCACAGCTGCAGCCCATCAAGGACAACCAGGACCTGTGGGGCAAAGCCTCTAGACAGATATTCAAATAGAATCCATTTCCTCTACTCTAGCCAGTAAGTAGCTACCCTACAAGTCCTCAGAACCCCAAAGGCCACCTTTCATCTGACACCCAGACCCTGGGGAAAGGACTTCTTTTTCCATGGCAAATGGCCTCCCTTGGCAGCCACTCACCCTGGCAGAAAGTGGGAGCCTAGCTAGAATGATGCAATCGTTGCTGGATTTTTCCAAAAGAAAAGCTGGGCAGCAACTAGGGCCCTGGAAGTACTTAGAGCCTCAAACGCCACCTTGAACATATTCCTGAGACCCTGGGGAAAGGACTTCTTTTTCCCATGGAAAATGGCCTTCATTTGTGGCCACTTGGCCTGGCAGGCAGGGCAGTGCCAAGCCAGGAATCTACAAACTCTGCTGGATCCTTCCAGAACGAAAGCTGCCAGCAACTAGGACCCTGCAAGTCCTTAGAGCCCCAGATGCCACCTGTCATCTGACACCCAGAGCCTGGGCCAATGACTTCGTTTTCCCCATGGAAAATGGCCTCCATTTCTGGCCACTCGCCCTGACCAAGAGGGTGGTGCCCAGCAAGAAATTTGCAAGCTTTGCTGGATTGCTCCAAATCTAAAGCTGCCACTTGTTGTTGTTCTATTTCTCTAGAGTCCCATCATGCTGTTCTCAGATTGCTAAAGTCCATACCTCCTCGGTGTGTTCTTATGGCTGCAGATCTTCACAGCACAGACGCTTTCTTCTGCATGCTGTTCTTTCCCAGTTCAGGGCTCCTTCAAGGCTCTCCCTGAATGGCTACGCCGCCCCCTTTTATCCCAGTTCTCTTCAATGCTCACAGCTGCAGCCCATCAAGGACAACCAGGACCTGTGGGCAAAGCCTCTAGACAGATATTCAAATAGAATCCATTTCCTCTACTCTAGCCAGTAAGTAGTACCCTACAAGTCCTCAGAACCCCAAAGGCCACCTTTCATCTGACACCCAGACCCTGGGGAAAGGACTTCTTTTTCCCATGGCAAATGGCCTCCCTTGGCAGCCACTCACCCTGGCAGAAAGTGGGAGCCTAGCTAGAATGATGCAATCGTTGCTGGATTTTTCCAAAAGAAAAGCTGGCAGCAACTAGGGCCCTGGGAAGTATTTAGAGCCTCAAACGCCACCTTGAACATATTCCTGAGACCCTGGGGAAAGGACATCTTTTTCCCATGGAAAATGGCCTTCATTTGTGGCCACTTGGCCTGGCAGGCAGGGCAGTGCCAAGCCAGGAATCTACAAACTCTGCTGGATCCTTCCAGAACGAAAGCTGCCAGCAACTAGGACCCTGCAAGTCCTTAGAGCCCCAGATGCCACCTGTCATCTGACACCCAG
>NW_027509961.1:0-81912 GCF_051311805.1 Agelaius phoeniceus
CTGGGAAAGAACAGCATGCAGAAGAAAGCGTCTGTGCTATGAAGATCTGCAGCCATAAGAACACACCGAGGAGGTATGGATTTTAGCAATCTGAGAACAGCATGATGGGACTCTAGAGAAATAGAACAACAACAAGTGGCAGCTTTCGATTTGGAGCAATCCAGCAAAGCTTGCAAATTTCTTGCTGGGCACCACCCTCTTGGTCAGGGCGAGTGGCCAGAAATGGAGGCCATTTTCCATGGGGAAAACGAAGTCATTGGCCCAGGCTCTGGGTGTCAGATGACAGGTGGCATCTGGGGCTCTAAGGACTTGCAGGGTCCTAGTTGCTGGCAGCTTTCGTTTTGGAAGGATCCAGCACAGTTTGTAGATTCCTGGCTTGGCACTGCCCTGCCTGCCAGGCCAAGTGGCCACAAATGAAGGCCATTTTCCATGGGAAAAACGAAGTCCTTTCCCCAGGGTCTCAGTAATATGTTCAAGGTGGCGTTTGAGGCTCTAAGTACTTCCAGGGCCCTAGTTGCTGCCAGCTTTTCTTTTGGAAAAATCCAGCAACGATTGCATCATTCTAGCTAGGCTCCCACTTTCTGCCAGGGTGAGTGGCTGCCAAGGGAGGCCATTTGCCATGGGAAAAAGAAGTCCTTTCCCCAGGGTCTGGGTGTCAGATGAAAGGTGGCCTTTGGGGTTCTGAGGACTTGTAGGGTAGTACTTACTGGCTAGAGTAGAGGAAATGGATTCTATTTGAATATCTGTCTAGAGGCTTTGCCCCACAGGTCCTGGTTGTCCTTGATGGGCTGCAGCTGTGAGCATTGAAGAGAACTGGGATAAAAGGGGGCGGCTTAGCCATTCAGGGAGAGCCTTGAAGGAGCCCTGAACTGGGAAAGAACAGCATGCAGAAGAAAGCGTCTGTGCTGTGAAGATCTGCAGCCATAAGAACACACCGAGGAGGTATGGACTTTAGCAATCTGAGAACAGCATGATGGGACTCTAGAGAAATAGAACAACAACAAGTGGCAGCTTTAGATTTGGAGCAATCCAGCAAAGCTTGCAAATTTCTTGCTGGGCACCACCCTCTTGGTCAGGGCGAGTGGCCAGAAATGGAGGCCATTTTCCATGGGGAAAACGAAGTCATTGGCCCAGGCTCTGGGTGTCAGATGACAGGTGGCATCTGGGGCTCTAAGGACTTGCAGGGTCCTAGTTGCTGGCAGCTTTAGTTCTGGAAGGATCCAGCAGAGTTTGTAGATTCCTGGCTTGGCACTGCCCTGCCTGCCAGGCCAAGTGGCCACAAATGAAGGCCATTTTCCATGGGAAAAACGAAGTCCTTTCCCCAGGGTCTCAGTAATATGTTCAAGGTGGCGTTTGAGGCTCTAAGTACTTCCAGGGCCCTAGTTGCTGCCAGCTTTTCTTTTGGAAAAATCCAGCAACGATTGCATCATTCTAGCTAGGCTCCCACTTTCTGCCAGGGTGAGTGGCTGCCAAGGGAGGGCATTTGCCATGGGAAAAAGAAGTCCTTTCCCCAGGGTCTGGGTGTCAGATGAAAGGTGGCCTTTGGGGTTCTGAGGACTTGTAGGGTAGTACTTACTGGCTAGAGTAGAGGAAATGGATTCTATTTGAATATCTGTCTAGAGGCTTTGCCCCACAGGTCCTGGTTGTCCTTGATGGGCTGCAGCTGTGAGCATTGAAGAGAACTGGGATAAAAGGGGGCGGCGTAGCCATTCAGGGAGAGCCTTGAAGGAGCCCTGAACTGGGAAAGAACAGCATGCAGAAGAAAGCGTCTGTGCTATGAAGATCTGCAGCCATAAGAACACACCGAGGAGGTATGGATTTTAGCAATCTGAGAACAGCATGATGGGACTCTAGAGAAATAGAACAACAACAAGTGGCAGCTTTCGATTTGGAGCAATCCAGCAAAGCTTGCAAATTTCTTGCTGGGCACCACCCTCTTGGTCAGGGCGAGTGGCCAGAAATGGAGGCCATTTTCCATGGGGAAAACGAAGTCATTGGCCCAGGCTCTGGGTGTCAGATGACAGGTGGCATCTGGGGCTCTAAGGACTTGCAGGGTCCTAGTTGCTGGCAGCTTTCGTTTTGGAAGGATCCAGCAGAGTTTGTAGATTCCTGGCTTGGCACTGCCCTGCCTGCCAGGCCAAGTGGCCACAAATGAAGGCCATTTTCCATGGGAAAAACGAAGTCCTTTCCCCAGGGTCTCAGTAATATGTTCAAGGTGGCGTTTGAGGCTCTAAGTACTTCCAGGGCCCTAGTTGCTGCCAGCTTTTCTTTTGGAAAAATCCAGCAACGATTGCATCATTTTTGCTAGGCTCCCACTTTCTGCCAGGGTGAGTGGCTGCCAAGGGAGGCATTTGCCATGGGAAAAAGAAGTCCTTTCCCCAGGGTCTGGGTGTCAGATGAAAGGTGGCCTTTGGGGTTCTGAGGACTTGTAGGGTAGTACTTACTGGCTAGAGTAGAGGAAATGGATTCTATTTGAATATCTGTCCCACAGGTCCTGGTTGTCCTTGATGGGCTGCAGCTGTGAGCATTGAAGAGAACTGGGATAAAAGGGGGCGGCTTAGCCATTCAGGGAGAGCCTTGAAGGAGCCCTGAACTGGGAAAGAACAGCATGCAGAAGAAAGCGTCTGTGCTGTGAAGATCTGCAGCCATAAGAACACACCGAGGAGGTATGGACTTTAGCAATCTGAGAACAGCATGATGGGACTCTAGAGAAATAGAACAACAACAAGTGGCAGCTTTAGATTTGGAGCAATCCAGCAAAGCTTGCAAATTTCTTGCTGGGCACCACCCTCTTGGTCAGGGCGAGTGGCCAGAAATGGAGGCCATTTTCCATGGGGAAAACGAAGTCATTGGCCCAGGCTCTGGGTGTCAGATGACTGGTGGCATCTGGGGCTCTAAGGACTTGCAGGGTCCTAGTTGCTGGCAGCTTTCGTTCTGGAAGGATCCAGCAGAGTTTGTAGATTCCTGGCTTGGCACTGCCCTGCCTGCCAGGCCAAGTGGCCACAAATGAAGGCCATTTTCCATGGGAAAAACGAAGTCCTTTCCCCAGGGTCTCAGTAATATGTTCAAGGTGGCGTTTGAGGCTCTAAGTACTTCCAGGGCCCTAGTTGCTGCCAGCTTTTCTTTTGGAAAAATCCAGCAACGATTGCATCATTTTTGCTAGGCTCCCACTTTCTGCCAGGGTGAGTGGCTGCCAAGGGAGGCCATTTGCCATGGGAAAAAGAAGTCCTTTCCCCAGGGTCTGGGTGTCAGATGAAAGGTGGCCTTTGGGGTTCTGAGGACTTGTAGGGTAGTACTTACTGGCTAGAGTAGAGGAAATGGATTCTATTTGAATATCTGTCTAGAGGCTTTGCCCCACAGGTCCTGGTTGTCCTTGATGGGCTGCAGCTGTGAGCATTGAAGAGAACTGGGATAAAAGGGGGCGGCGTAGCCATTCAGGGAGAGCCTTGAAGGAGCCCTGAACTGGGAAAGAACAGCATGCAGAAGAAAGCGTCTGTGCTGTGAAGATCTGCAGCCATAAGAACACACCGAGGAGGTATGGACTTTAGCAATCTGAGAACAGCATGATGGGACTCTAGAGAAATAGAACAACAACAAGTGGCAGCTTTAGATTTGGAGCAATCCAGCAAAGCTTGCAAATTTCTTGCTGGGCACCACCCTCTTGGTCAGGGCGAGTGGCCAGAAATGGAGGCCATTTTCCATGGGGAAAACGAAGTCATTGGCCCAGGCTCTGGGTGTCAGATGACAGGTGGCATCTGGGGCTCTAAGGACTTGCAGGGTCCTAGTTGCTGGCAGCTTTCGTTCTGGAAGGATCCAGCAGAGTTTGTAGATTCCTGGCTTGGCACTGCCCTGCCTGCCAGGCCAAGTGGCCACAAATGAAGGCCATTTTCCATGGGAAAAAGAAGTCCTTTCCCCAGGGTCTCAGTAATATGTTCAAGGTGGCGTTTGAGGCTCTAAGTACTTCCAGGGCCCTAGTTGCTGGCAGCTTTTCTTTTGGAAAAATCCAGCAACGATTGCATCATTCTAGCTAGGCTCCCACTTTCTGCCAGGGTGAGTGGCTGCCAAGGGAGGCCATTTGCCATGGGAAAAAGAAGTCCTTTCCCCAGGGTCTGGGTGTCAGATGAAAGGTGGCCTTTGGGGTTCTGAGGACTTGTAGGGTAGTACTTACTGGCTAGAGTAGAGGAAATGGATTCTATTTGAATATCTGTCTAGAGGCTTTGCCCACAGGTCCTGGTTGTCCTTGATGGGCTGCAGCTGTGAGCATTGAAGAGAACTGGGATAAAAGGGGGCGGCGTAGCCATTCAGGGAGAGCCTTGAAGGAGCCCTGAACTGGGAAAGAACAGCATGCAGAAGAAAGCGTCTGTGCTATGAAGATCTGCAGCCATAAGAACACACCGAGGAGGTATGGATTTTAGCAATCTGAGAACAGCATGATGGGACTCTAGAGAAATAGAACAACAACAAGTGGCAGCTTTCGATTTGGAGCAATCCAGCAAAGCTTGCAAATTTCTTGCTGGGCACCACCCTCTTGGTCAGGGCGAGTGGCCAGAAATGGAGGCCATTTTCCATGGGGAAAACGAAGTCATTGGCCCAGGCTCTGGGTGTCAGATGACAGGTGGCATCTGGGGCTCTAAGGACTTGCAGGGTCCTAGTTGCTGGCAGCTTTCGTTTTGGAAGGATCCAGCAGAGTTTGTAGATTCCTGGCTTGGCACTGCCCTGCCTGCCAGGCAAGTGGCCACAAATGAAGGCCATTTTCCATGGGAAAAACGAAGTCCTTTCCCCAGGGTCTCAGTAATATGTTCAAGGTGGCGTTTGAGGCTCTAAGTACTTCCAGGGCCCTAGTTGCTGCCAGCTTTTCTTTTGGAAAAATCCAGCAACGATTGCATCATTCTAGCTAGGCTCCCACTTTCTGCCAGGGTGAGTGGCTGCCAAGGGAGGCCATTTGCCATGGGAAAAAGAAGTCCTTTCCCCAGGGTCTGGGTGTCAGATGAAAGGTGGCCTTTGGGGTTCTGAGGACTTGTAGGGTAGTACTTACTGGCTAGAGTAGAGGAAATGGATTCTATTTGAATATCTGTCCCCACAGGTCCTGGTTGTCCTTGATGGGCTGCAGCTGTGAGCATTGAAGAGAACTGGGATAAAAGGGGGCGGCGTAGCCATTCAGGGAGAGCCTTGAAGGAGCCCTGAACTGGGAAAGAACAGCATGCAGAAGAAAGCGTCTGTGCTGTGAAGATCTGCAGCCATAAGAACACACCGAGGAGGTATGGACTTTAGCAATCTGAGAACAGCATGATGGGACTCTAGAGAAATAGAACAACAACAAGTGGCAGCTTTAGATTTGGAGCAATCCAGCAAAGCTTGCAAATTTCTTGCTGGGCACCACCCTCTTGGTCAGGGCGAGTGGCCAGAAATGGAGGCCATTTTCCATGGGGAAAACGAAGTCATTGGCCCAGGCTCTGGGTGTCAGATGACTGGTGGCATCTGGGGCTCTAAGGACTTGCAGGGTCCTAGTTGCTGGCAGCTTTCGTTCTGGAAGGATCCAGCAGAGTTTGTAGATTCCTGGCTTGGCACTGCCCTGCCTGCCAGGCCAAGTGGCCACAAATGAAGGCCATTTTCCATGGGAAAAACGAAGTCCTTTCCCCAGGGTCTCAGTAATATGTTCAAGGTGGCGTTTGAGGCTCTAAGTACTTCCAGGGCCCTAGTTGCTGCCAGCTTTTCTTTTGGAAAAATCCAGCAACGATTGCATCATTCTAGCTAGGCTCCCACTTTCTGCCAGGGTGAGTGGCTGCCAAGGGAGGCCATTTGCCATGGGAAAAAGAAGTCCTTTCCCCAGGGTCTGGGTGTCAGATGAAAGGTGGCCTTTGGGGTTCTGAGGACTTGTAGGGTAGTACTTACTGGCTAGAGTAGAGGAAATGGATTCTATTTGAATATCTGTCTAGAGGCTTTGCCCCACAGGTCCTGGTTGTCCTTGATGGGCTGCAGCTGTGAGCATTGAAGAGAACTGGGATAAAAGGGGGCGGCGTAGCCATTCAGGGAGAGCCTTGAAGGAGCCCTGAACTGGGAAAGAACAGCATGCAGAAGAAAGCGTCTGTGCTATGAAGATCTGCAGCCATAAGAACACACCGAGGAGGTATGGATTTTAGCAATCTGAGAACAGCATGATGGGACTCTAGAGAAATAGAACAACAACAAGTGGCAGCTTTCGATTTGGAGCAATCCAGCAAAGCTTGCAAATTTCTTGCTGGGCACCACCCTCTTGGTCAGGGCGAGTGGCCAGAAATGGAGGCCATTTTCCATGGGGAAAACGAAGTCATTGGCCCAGGCTCTGGGTGTCAGATGACAGGTGGCATCTGGGGCTCTAAGGACTTGCAGGGTCCTAGTTGCTGGCAGCTTTCGTTTTGGAAGGATCCAGCACAGTTTGTAGATTCCTGGCTTGGCACTGCCCTGCCTGCCAGGCCAAGTGGCCACAAATGAAGGCCATTTTCCATGGGAAAAACGAAGTCCTTTCCCCAGGGTCTCAGTAATATGTTCAAGGTGGCGTTTGAGGCTCTAAGTACTTCCAGGGCCCTAGTTGCTGCCAGCTTTTCTTTTGGAAAAATCCAGCAACGATTGCATCATTCTAGCTAGGCTCCCACTTTCTGCCAGGGTGAGTGGCTGCCAAGGGAGGCCATTTGCCATGGGAAAAAGAAGTCCTTTCCCCAGGGTCTGGGTGTCAGATGAAAGGTGGCCTTTGGGGTTCTGAGGACTTGTAGGGTAGTACTTACTGGCTAGAGTAGAGGAAATGGATTCTATTTGAATATCTGTCTAGAGGCTTTGCCCCACAGGTCCTGGTTGTCCTTGATGGGCTGCAGCTGTGAGCATTGAAGAGAACTGGGATAAAAGGGGGCGGCTTAGCCATTCAGGGAGAGCCTTGAAGGAGCCCTGAACTGGGAAAGAACAGCATGCAGAAGAAAGCGTCTGTGCTGTGAAGATCTGCAGCCATAAGAACACACCGAGGAGGTATGGACTTTAGCAATCTGAGAACAGCATGATGGGACTCTAGAGAAATAGAACAACAACAAGTGGCAGCTTTAGATTTGGAGCAATCCAGCAAAGCTTGCAAATTTCTTGCTGGGCACCACCCTCTTGGTCAGGGCGAGTGGCCAGAAATGGAGGCCATTTTCCATGGGGAAAACGAAGTCATTGGCCCAGGCTCTGGGTGTCAGATGACAGGTGGCATCTGGGGCTCTAAGGACTTGCAGGGTCCTAGTTGCTGGCAGCTTTAGTTCTGGAAGGATCCAGCAGAGTTTGTAGATTCCTGGCTTGGCACTGCCCTGCCTGCCAGGCCAAGTGGCCACAAATGAAGGCCATTTTCCATGGGAAAAACGAAGTCCTTTCCCCAGGGTCTCAGTAATATGTTCAAGGTGGCGTTTGAGGCTCTAAGTACTTCCAGGGCCCTAGTTGCTGCCAGCTTTTCTTTTGGAAAAATCCAGCAACGATTGCATCATTCTAGCTAGGCTCCCACTTTCTGCCAGGGTGAGTGGCTGCCAAGGGAGGGCATTTGCCATGGGAAAAAGAAGTCCTTTCCCCAGGGTCTGGGTGTCAGATGAAAGGTGGCCTTTGGGGTTCTGAGGACTTGTAGGGTAGTACTTACTGGCTAGAGTAGAGGAAATGGATTCTATTTGAATATCTGTCTAGAGGCTTTGCCCCACAGGTCCTGGTTGTCCTTGATGGGCTGCAGCTGTGAGCATTGAAGAGAACTGGGATAAAAGGGGGCGGCGTAGCCATTCAGGGAGAGCCTTGAAGGAGCCCTGAACTGGGAAAGAACAGCATGCAGAAGAAAGCGTCTGTGCTATGAAGATCTGCAGCCATAAGAACACACCGAGGAGGTATGGATTTTAGCAATCTGAGAACAGCATGATGGGACTCTAGAGAAATAGAACAACAACAAGTGGCAGCTTTCGATTTGGAGCAATCCAGCAAAGCTTGCAAATTTCTTGCTGGGCACCACCCTCTTGGTCAGGGCGAGTGGCCAGAAATGGAGGCCATTTTCCATGGGGAAAACGAAGTCATTGGCCCAGGCTCTGGGTGTCAGATGACAGGTGGCATCTGGGGCTCTAAGGACTTGCAGGGTCCTAGTTGCTGGCAGCTTTCGTTTTGGAAGGATCCAGCACAGTTTGTAGATTCCTGGCTTGGCACTGCCCTGCCTGCCAGGCCAAGTGGCCACAAATGAAGGCCATTTTCCATGGGAAAAACGAAGTCCTTTCCCCAGGGTCTCAGTAATATGTTCAAGGTGGCGTTTGAGGCTCTAAGTACTTCCAGGGCCCTAGTTGCTGCCAGCTTTTCTTTTGGAAAAATCCAGCAACGATTGCATCATTCTAGCTAGGCTCCCACTTTCTGCCAGGGTGAGTGGCTGCCAAGGGAGGCCATTTGCCATGGGAAAAAGAAGTCCTTTCCCCAGGGTCTGGGTGTCAGATGAAAGGTGGCCTTTGGGGTTCTGAGGACTTGTAGGGTAGTACTTACTGGCTAGAGTAGAGGAAATGGATTCTATTTGAATATCTGTCTAGAGGCTTTGCCCCACAGGTCCTGGTTGTCCTTGATGGGCTGCAGCTGTGAGCATTGAAGAGAACTGGGATAAAAGGGGGCGGCTTAGCCATTCAGGGAGAGCCTTGAAGGAGCCCTGAACTGGGAAAGAACAGCATGCAGAAGAAAGCGTCTGTGCTGTGAAGATCTGCAGCCATAAGAACACACCGAGGAGGTATGGACTTTAGCAATCTGAGAACAGCATGATGGGACTCTAGAGAAATAGAACAACAACAAGTGGCAGCTTTAGATTTGGAGCAATCCAGCAAAGCTTGCAAATTTCTTGCTGGGCACCACCCTCTTGGTCAGGGCGAGTGGCCAGAAATGGAGGCCATTTTCCATGGGGAAAACGAAGTCATTGGCCCAGGCTCTGGGTGTCAGATGACAGGTGGCATCTGGGGCTCTAAGGACTTGCAGGGTCCTAGTTGCTGGCAGCTTTAGTTCTGGAAGGATCCAGCAGAGTTTGTAGATTCCTGGCTTGGCACTGCCCTGCCTGCCAGGCCAAGTGGCCACAAATGAAGGCCATTTTCCATGGGAAAAACGAAGTCCTTTCCCCAGGGTCTCAGTAATATGTTCAAGGTGGCGTTTGAGGCTCTAAGTACTTCCAGGGCCCTAGTTGCTGCCAGCTTTTCTTTTGGAAAAATCCAGCAACGATTGCATCATTCTAGCTAGGCTCCCACTTTCTGCCAGGGTGAGTGGCTGCCAAGGGAGGGCATTTGCCATGGGAAAAAGAAGTCCTTTCCCCAGGGTCTGGGTGTCAGATGAAAGGTGGCCTTTGGGGTTCTGAGGACTTGTAGGGTAGTACTTACTGGCTAGAGTAGAGGAAATGGATTCTATTTGAATATCTGTCTAGAGGCTTTGCCCCACAGGTCCTGGTTGTCCTTGATGGGCTGCAGCTGTGAGCATTGAAGAGAACTGGGATAAAAGGGGGCGGCGTAGCCATTCAGGGAGAGCCTTGAAGGAGCCCTGAACTGGGAAAGAACAGCATGCAGAAGAAAGCGTCTGTGCTATGAAGATCTGCAGCCATAAGAACACACCGAGGAGGTATGGATTTTAGCAATCTGAGAACAGCATGATGGGACTCTAGAGAAATAGAACAACAACAAGTGGCAGCTTTCGATTTGGAGCAATCCAGCAAAGCTTGCAAATTTCTTGCTGGGCACCACCCTCTTGGTCAGGGCGAGTGGCCAGAAATGGAGGCCATTTTCCATGGGGAAAACGAAGTCATTGGCCCAGGCTCTGGGTGTCAGATGACAGGTGGCATCTGGGGCTCTAAGGACTTGCAGGGTCCTAGTTGCTGGCAGCTTTCGTTTTGGAAGGATCCAGCAGAGTTTGTAGATTCCTGGCTTGGCACTGCCCTGCCTGCCAGGCCAAGTGGCCACAAATGAAGGCCATTTTCCATGGGAAAAACGAAGTCCTTTCCCCAGGGTCTCAGTAATATGTTCAAGGTGGCGTTTGAGGCTCTAAGTACTTCCAGGGCCCTAGTTGCTGCCAGCTTTTCTTTTGGAAAAATCCAGCAACGATTGCATCATTTTTGCTAGGCTCCCACTTTCTGCCAGGGTGAGTGGCTGCCAAGGGAGGCCATTTGCCATGGGAAAAAGAAGTCCTTTCCCCAGGGTCTGGGTGTCAGATGAAAGGTGGCCTTTGGGGTTCTGAGGACTTGTAGGGTAGTACTTACTGGCTAGAGTAGAGGAAATGGATTCTATTTGAATATCTGTCCCACAGGTCCTGGTTGTCCTTGATGGGCTGCAGCTGTGAGCATTGAAGAGAACTGGGATAAAAGGGGGCGGCTTAGCCATTCAGGGAGAGCCTTGAAGGAGCCCTGAACTGGGAAAGAACAGCATGCAGAAGAAAGCGTCTGTGCTGTGAAGATCTGCAGCCATAAGAACACACCGAGGAGGTATGGACTTTAGCAATCTGAGAACAGCATGATGGGACTCTAGAGAAATAGAACAACAACAAGTGGCAGCTTTAGATTTGGAGCAATCCAGCAAAGCTTGCAAATTTCTTGCTGGGCACCACCCTCTTGGTCAGGGCGAGTGGCCAGAAATGGAGGCCATTTTCCATGGGGAAAACGAAGTCATTGGCCCAGGCTCTGGGTGTCAGATGACTGGTGGCATCTGGGGCTCTAAGGACTTGCAGGGTCCTAGTTGCTGGCAGCTTTCGTTCTGGAAGGATCCAGCAGAGTTTGTAGATTCCTGGCTTGGCACTGCCCTGCCTGCCAGGCCAAGTGGCCACAAATGAAGGCCATTTTCCATGGGAAAAACGAAGTCCTTTCCCCAGGGTCTCAGTAATATGTTCAAGGTGGCGTTTGAGGCTCTAAGTACTTCCAGGGCCCTAGTTGCTGCCAGCTTTTCTTTTGGAAAAATCCAGCAACGATTGCATCATTCTAGCTAGGCTCCCACTTTCTGCCAGGGTGAGTGGCTGCCAAGGGAGGCCATTTGCCATGGGAAAAAGAAGTCCTTTCCCCAGGGTCTGGGTGTCAGATGAAAGGTGGCCTTTGGGGTTCTGAGGACTTGTAGGGTAGTACTTACTGGCTAGAGTAGAGGAAATGGATTCTATTTGAATATCTGTCTAGAGGCTTTGCCCCACAGGTCCTGGTTGTCCTTGATGGGCTGCAGCTGTGAGCATTGAAGAGAACTGGGATAAAAGGGGGCGGCGTAGCCATTCAGGGAGAGCCTTGAAGGAGCCCTGAACTGGGAAAGAACAGCATGCAGAAGAAAGCGTCTGTGCTGTGAAGATCTGCAGCCATAAGAACACACCGAGGAGGTATGGACTTTAGCAATCTGAGAACAGCATGATGGGACTCTAGAGAAATAGAACAACAACAAGTGGCAGCTTTAGATTTGGAGCAATCCAGCAAAGCTTGCAAATTTCTTGCTGGGCACCACCCTCTTGGTCAGGGCGAGTGGCCAGAAATGGAGGCCATTTTCCATGGGGAAAACGAAGTCATTGGCCCAGGCTCTGGGTGTCAGATGACAGGTGGCATCTGGGGCTCTAAGGACTTGCAGGGTCCTAGTTGCTGGCAGCTTTCGTTCTGGAAGGATCCAGCAGAGTTTGTAGATTCCTGGCTTGGCACTGCCCTGCCTGCCAGGCCAAGTGGCCACAAATGAAGGCCATTTTCCATGGGAAAAAGAAGTCCTTTCCCCAGGGTCTCAGTAATATGTTCAAGGTGGCGTTTGAGGCTCTAAGTACTTCCAGGGCCCTAGTTGCTGCCAGCTTTTCTTTTGGAAAAATCCAGCAACGATTGCATCATTCTAGCTAGGCTCCCACTTTCTGCCAGGGTGAGTGGCTGCCAAGGGAGGCCATTTGCCATGGGAAAAAGAAGTCCTTTCCCCAGGGTCTGGGTGTCAGATGAAAGGTGGCCTTTGGGGTTCTGAGGACTTGTAGGGTAGTACTTACTGGCTAGAGTAGAGGAAATGGATTCTATTTGAATATCTGTCTAGAGGCTTTGCCCCACAGGTCCTGGTTGTCCTTGATGGGCTGCAGCTGTGAGCATTGAAGAGAACTGGGATAAAAGGGGGCGGCGTAGCCATTCAGGGAGAGCCTTGAAGGAGCCCTGAACTGGGAAAGAACAGCATGCAGAAGAAAGCGTCTGTGCTATGAAGATCTGCAGCCATAAGAACACACCGAGGAGGTATGGATTTTAGCAATCTGAGAACAGCATGATGGGACTCTAGAGAAATAGAACAACAACAAGTGGCAGCTTTCGATTTGGAGCAATCCAGCAAAGCTTGCAAATTTCTTGCTGGGCACCACCCTCTTGGTCAGGGCGAGTGGCCAGAAATGGAGGCCATTTTCCATGGGGAAAACGAAGTCATTGGCCCAGGCTCTGGGTGTCAGATGACAGGTGGCATCTGGGGCTCTAAGGACTTGCAGGGTCCTAGTTGCTGGCAGCTTTCGTTTTGGAAGGATCCAGCAGAGTTTGTAGATTCCTGGCTTGGCACTGCCCTGCCTGCCAGGCCAAGTGGCCACAAATGAAGGCCATTTTCCATGGGAAAAACGAAGTCCTTTCCCCAGGGTCTCAGTAATATGTTCAAGGTGGCGTTTGAGGCTCTAAGTACTTCCAGGGCCCTAGTTGCTGCCAGCTTTTCTTTTGGAAAAATCCAGCAACGATTGCATCATTTTTGCTAGGCTCCCACTTTCTGCCAGGGTGAGTGGCTGCCAAGGGAGGCCATTTGCCATGGGAAAAAGAAGTCCTTTCCCCAGGGTCTGGGTGTCAGATGAAAGGTGGCCTTTGGGGTTCTGAGGACTTGTAGGGTAGTACTTACTGGCTAGAGTAGAGGAAATGGATTCTATTTGAATATCTGTCTAGAGGCTTTGCCCCACAGGTCCTGGTTGTCCTTGATGGGCTGCAGCTGTGAGCATTGAAGAGAACTGGGATAAAAGGGGGCGGCGTAGCCATTCAGGGAGAGCCTTGAAGGAGCCCTGAACTGGGAAAGAACAGCATGCAGAAGAAAGCGTCTGTGCTGTGAAGATCTGCAGCCATAAGAACACACCGAGGAGGTATGGACTTTAGCAATCTGAGAACAGCATGATGGGACTCTAGAGAAATAGAACAACAACAAGTGGCAGCTTTAGATTTGGAGCAATCCAGCAAAGCTTGCAAATTTCTTGCTGGGCACCACCCTCTTGGTCAGGGCGAGTGGCCAGAAATGGAGGCCATTTTCCATGGGGAAAACGAAGTCATTGGCCCAGGCTCTGGGTGTCAGATGACAGGTGGCATCTGGGGCTCTAAGGACTTGCAGGGTCCTAGTTGCTGGCAGCTTTCGTTCTGGAAGGATCCAGCAGAGTTTGTAGATTCCTGGCTTGGCACTGCCCTGCCTGCCAGGCCAAGTGGCCACAAATGAAGGCCATTTTCCATGGGAAAAAGAAGTCCTTTCCCCAGGGTCTCAGTAATATGTTCAAGGTGGCGTTTGAGGCTCTAAGTACTTCCAGGGCCCTAGTTGCTGGCAGCTTTTCTTTTGGAAAAATCCAGCAACGATTGCATCATTCTAGCTAGGCTCCCACTTTCTGCCAGGGTGAGTGGCTGCCAAGGGAGGCCATTTGCCATGGGAAAAAGAAGTCCTTTCCCCAGGGTCTGGGTGTCAGATGAAAGGTGGCCTTTGGGGTTCTGAGGACTTGTAGGGTAGTACTTACTGGCTAGAGTAGAGGAAATGGATTCTATTTGAATATCTGTCTAGAGGCTTTGCCCCACAGGTCCTGGTTGTCCTTGATGGGCTGCAGCTGTGAGCATTGAAGAGAACTGGGATAAAAGGGGGCGGCGTAGCCATTCAGGGAGAGCCTTGAAGGAGCCCTGAACTGGGAAAGAACAGCATGCAGAAGAAAGCGTCTGTGCTATGAAGATCTGCAGCCATAAGAACACACCGAGGAGGTATGGATTTTAGCAATCTGAGAACAGCATGATGGGACTCTAGAGAAATAGAACAACAACAAGTGGCAGCTTTCGATTTGGAGCAATCCAGCAAAGCTTGCAAATTTCTTGCTGGGCACCACCCTCTTGGTCAGGGCGAGTGGCCAGAAATGGAGGCCATTTTCCATGGGGAAAACAAAGTCATTGGCCCAGGCTCTGGGTGTCAGATGACAGGTGGCATCTGGGGCTCTAAGGACTTGCAGGGTCCTAGTTGCTGGCAGCTTTCGTTTTGGAAGGATCCAGCAGAGTTTGTAGATTCCTGGCTTGGCACTGCCCTGCCTGCCAGGCCAAGTGGCCACAAATGAAGGCCATTTTCCATGGGAAAAACGAAGTCCTTTCCCCAGGGTCTCAGTAATATGTTCAAGGTGGCGTTTGAGGCTCTAAGTACTTCCAGGGCCCTAGTTGCTGCCAGCTTTTCTTTTGGAAAAATCCAGCAACGATTGCATCATTCTAGCTAGGCTCCCACTTTCTGCCAGGGTGAGTGGCTGCCAAGGGAGGCCATTTGCCATGGGAAAAAGAAGTCCTTTCCCCAGGGTCTGGGTGTCAGATGAAAGGTGGCCTTTGGGGTTCTGAGGACTTGTAGGGTAGTACTTACTGGCTAGAGTAGAGGAAATGGATTCTATTTGAATATCTGTCCCACAGGTCCTGGTTGTCCTTGATGGGCTGCAGCTGTGAGCATTGAAGAGAACTGGGATAAAAGGGGGCGGCGTAGCCATTCAGGGAGAGCCTTGAAGGAGCCCTGAACTGGGAAAGAACAGCATGCAGAAGAAAGCGTCTGTGCTGTGAAGATCTGCAGCCATAAGAACACACCGAGGAGGTATGGACTTTAGCAATCTGAGAACAGCATGATGGGACTCTAGAGAAATAGAACAACAACAAGTGGCAGCTTTAGATTTGGAGCAATCCAGCAAAGCTTGCAAATTTCTTGCTGGGCACCACCCTCTTGGTCAGGGCGAGTGGCCAGAAATGGAGGCCATTTTCCATGGGGAAAACGAAGTCATTGGCCCAGGCTCTGGGTGTCAGATGACTGGTGGCATCTGGGGCTCTAAGGACTTGCAGGGTCCTAGTTGCTGGCAGCTTTCGTTCTGGAAGGATCCAGCAGAGTTTGTAGATTCCTGGCTTGGCACTGCCCTGCCTGCCAGGCCAAGTGGCCACAAATGAAGGCCATTTTCCATGGGAAAAACGAAGTCCTTTCCCCAGGGTCTCAGTAATATGTTCAAGGTGGCGTTTGAGGCTCTAAGTACTTCCAGGGCCCTAGTTGCTGCCAGCTTTTCTTTTGGAAAAATCCAGCAACGATTGCATCATTCTAGCTAGGCTCCCACTTTCTGCCAGGGTGAGTGGCTGCCAAGGGAGGCCATTTGCCATGGGAAAAAGAAGTCCTTTCCCCAGGGTCTGGGTGTCAGATGAAAGGTGGCCTTTGGGGTTCTGAGGACTTGTAGGGTAGTACTTACTGGCTAGAGTAGAGGAAATGGATTCTATTTGAATATCTGTCTAGAGGCTTTGCCCCACAGGTCCTGGTTGTCCTTGATGGGCTGCAGCTGTGAGCATTGAAGAGAACTGGGATAAAAGGGGGCGGCGTAGCCATTCAGGGAGAGCCTTGAAGGAGCCCTGAACTGGGAAAGAACAGCATGCAGAAGAAAGCGTCTGTGCTATGAAGATCTGCAGCCATAAGAACACACCGAGGAGGTATGGATTTTAGCAATCTGAGAACAGCATGATGGGACTCTAGAGAAATAGAACAACAACAAGTGGCAGCTTTCGATTTGGAGCAATCCAGCAAAGCTTGCAAATTTCTTGCTGGGCACCACCCTCTTGGTCAGGGCGAGTGGCCAGAAATGGAGGCCATTTTCCATGGGGAAAACGAAGTCATTGGCCCAGGCTCTGGGTGTCAGATGACAGGTGGCATCTGGGGCTCTAAGGACTTGCAGGGTCCTAGTTGCTGGCAGCTTTCGTTTTGGAAGGATCCAGCACAGTTTGTAGATTCCTGGCTTGGCACTGCCCTGCCTGCCAGGCCAAGTGGCCACAAATGAAGGCCATTTTCCATGGGAAAAACGAAGTCCTTTCCCCAGGGTCTCAGTAATATGTTCAAGGTGGCGTTTGAGGCTCTAAGTACTTCCAGGGCCCTAGTTGCTGCCAGCTTTTCTTTTGGAAAAATCCAGCAACGATTGCATCATTCTAGCTAGGCTCCCACTTTCTGCCAGGGTGAGTGGCTGCCAAGGGAGGCCATTTGCCATGGGAAAAAGAAGTCCTTTCCCCAGGGTCTGGGTGTCAGATGAAAGGTGGCCTTTGGGGTTCTGAGGACTTGTAGGGTAGTACTTACTGGCTAGAGTAGAGGAAATGGATTCTATTTGAATATCTGTCTAGAGGCTTTGCCCCACAGGTCCTGGTTGTCCTTGATGGGCTGCAGCTGTGAGCATTGAAGAGAACTGGGATAAAAGGGGGCGGCTTAGCCATTCAGGGAGAGCCTTGAAGGAGCCCTGAACTGGGAAAGAACAGCATGCAGAAGAAAGCGTCTGTGCTGTGAAGATCTGCAGCCATAAGAACACACCGAGGAGGTATGGACTTTAGCAATCTGAGAACAGCATGATGGGACTCTAGAGAAATAGAACAACAACAAGTGGCAGCTTTAGATTTGGAGCAATCCAGCAAAGCTTGCAAATTTCTTGCTGGGCACCACCCTCTTGGTCAGGGCGAGTGGCCAGAAATGGAGGCCATTTTCCATGGGGAAAACGAAGTCATTGGCCCAGGCTCTGGGTGTCAGATGACAGGTGGCATCTGGGGCTCTAAGGACTTGCAGGGTCCTAGTTGCTGGCAGCTTTAGTTCTGGAAGGATCCAGCAGAGTTTGTAGATTCCTGGCTTGGCACTGCCCTGCCTGCCAGGCCAAGTGGCCACAAATGAAGGCCATTTTCCATGGGAAAAACGAAGTCCTTTCCCCAGGGTCTCAGTAATATGTTCAAGGTGGCGTTTGAGGCTCTAAGTACTTCCAGGGCCCTAGTTGCTGCCAGCTTTTCTTTTGGAAAAATCCAGCAACGATTGCATCATTCTAGCTAGGCTCCCACTTTCTGCCAGGGTGAGTGGCTGCCAAGGGAGGGCATTTGCCATGGGAAAAAGAAGTCCTTTCCCCAGGGTCTGGGTGTCAGATGAAAGGTGGCCTTTGGGGTTCTGAGGACTTGTAGGGTAGTACTTACTGGCTAGAGTAGAGGAAATGGATTCTATTTGAATATCTGTCTAGAGGCTTTGCCCCACAGGTCCTGGTTGTCCTTGATGGGCTGCAGCTGTGAGCATTGAAGAGAACTGGGATAAAAGGGGGCGGCGTAGCCATTCAGGGAGAGCCTTGAAGGAGCCCTGAACTGGGAAAGAACAGCATGCAGAAGAAAGCGTCTGTGCTATGAAGATCTGCAGCCATAAGAACACACCGAGGAGGTATGGATTTTAGCAATCTGAGAACAGCATGATGGGACTCTAGAGAAATAGAACAACAACAAGTGGCAGCTTTCGATTTGGAGCAATCCAGCAAAGCTTGCAAATTTCTTGCTGGGCACCACCCTCTTGGTCAGGGCGAGTGGCCAGAAATGGAGGCCATTTTCCATGGGGAAAACGAAGTCATTGGCCCAGGCTCTGGGTGTCAGATGACAGGTGGCATCTGGGGCTCTAAGGACTTGCAGGGTCCTAGTTGCTGGCAGCTTTCGTTTTGGAAGGATCCAGCAGAGTTTGTAGATTCCTGGCTTGGCACTGCCCTGCCTGCCAGGCCAAGTGGCCACAAATGAAGGCCATTTTCCATGGGAAAAACGAAGTCCTTTCCCCAGGGTCTCAGTAATATGTTCAAGGTGGCGTTTGAGGCTCTAAGTACTTCCAGGGCCCTAGTTGCTGCCAGCTTTTCTTTTGGAAAAATCCAGCAACGATTGCATCATTTTTGCTAGGCTCCCACTTTCTGCCAGGGTGAGTGGCTGCCAAGGGAGGCCATTTGCCATGGGAAAAAGAAGTCCTTTCCCCAGGGTCTGGGTGTCAGATGAAAGGTGGCCTTTGGGGTTCTGAGGACTTGTAGGGTAGTACTTACTGGCTAGAGTAGAGGAAATGGATTCTATTTGAATATCTGTCCCACAGGTCCTGGTTGTCCTTGATGGGCTGCAGCTGTGAGCATTGAAGAGAACTGGGATAAAAGGGGGCGGCTTAGCCATTCAGGGAGAGCCTTGAAGGAGCCCTGAACTGGGAAAGAACAGCATGCAGAAGAAAGCGTCTGTGCTGTGAAGATCTGCAGCCATAAGAACACACCGAGGAGGTATGGACTTTAGCAATCTGAGAACAGCATGATGGGACTCTAGAGAAATAGAACAACAACAAGTGGCAGCTTTAGATTTGGAGCAATCCAGCAAAGCTTGCAAATTTCTTGCTGGGCACCACCCTCTTGGTCAGGGCGAGTGGCCAGAAATGGAGGCCATTTTCCATGGGGAAAACGAAGTCATTGGCCCAGGCTCTGGGTGTCAGATGACTGGTGGCATCTGGGGCTCTAAGGACTTGCAGGGTCCTAGTTGCTGGCAGCTTTCGTTCTGGAAGGATCCAGCAGAGTTTGTAGATTCCTGGCTTGGCACTGCCCTGCCTGCCAGGCCAAGTGGCCACAAATGAAGGCCATTTTCCATGGGAAAAACGAAGTCCTTTCCCCAGGGTCTCAGTAATATGTTCAAGGTGGCGTTTGAGGCTCTAAGTACTTCCAGGGCCCTAGTTGCTGCCAGCTTTTCTTTTGGAAAAATCCAGCAACGATTGCATCATTCTAGCTAGGCTCCCACTTTCTGCCAGGGTGAGTGGCTGCCAAGGGAGGCCATTTGCCATGGGAAAAAGAAGTCCTTTCCCCAGGGTCTGGGTGTCAGATGAAAGGTGGCCTTTGGGGTTCTGAGGACTTGTAGGGTACTACTTACTGGCTAGAGTAGAGGAAATGGATTCTATTTGAATATCTGTCTAGAGGCTTTGCCCCACAGGTCCTGGTTGTCCTTGATGGGCTGCAGCTGTGAGCATTGAAGAGAACTGGGATAAAAGGGGGCGGCGTAGCCATTCAGGGAGAGCCTTGAAGGAGCCCTGAACTGGGAAAGAACAGCATGCAGAAGAAAGCGTCTGTGCTGTGAAGATCTGCAGCCATAAGAACACACCGAGGAGGTATGGACTTTAGCAATCTGAGAACAGCATGATGGGACTCTAGAGAAATAGAACAACAACAAGTGGCAGCTTTAGATTTGGAGCAATCCAGCAAAGCTTGCAAATTTCTTGCTGGGCACCACCCTCTTGGTCAGGGCGAGTGGCCAGAAATGGAGGCCATTTTCCATGGGGAAAACGAAGTCATTGGCCCAGGCTCTGGGTGTCAGATGACAGGTGGCATCTGGGGCTCTAAGGACTTGCAGGGTCCTAGTTGCTGGCAGCTTTCGTTCTGGAAGGATCCAGCAGAGTTTGTAGATTCCTGGCTTGGCACTGCCCTGCCTGCCAGGCCAAGTGGCCACAAATGAAGGCCATTTTCCATGGGAAAAAGAAGTCCTTTCCCCAGGGTCTCAGTAATATGTTCAAGGTGGCGTTTGAGGCTCTAAGTACTTCCAGGGCCCTAGTTGCTGCCAGCTTTTCTTTTGGAAAAATCCAGCAACGATTGCATCATTCTAGCTAGGCTCCCACTTTCTGCCAGGGTGAGTGGCTGCCAAGGGAGGCCATTTGCCATGGGAAAAAGAAGTCCTTTCCCCAGGGTCTGGGTGTCAGATGAAAGGTGGCCTTTGGGGTTCTGAGGACTTGTAGGGTAGTACTTACTGGCTAGAGTAGAGGAAATGGATTCTATTTGAATATCTGTCTAGAGGCTTTGCCCCACAGGTCCTGGTTGTCCTTGATGGGCTGCAGCTGTGAGCATTGAAGAGAACTGGGATAAAAGGGGGCGGCGTAGCCATTCAGGGAGAGCCTTGAAGGAGCCCTGAACTGGGAAAGAACAGCATGCAGAAGAAAGCGTCTGTGCTATGAAGATCTGCAGCCATAAGAACACACCGAGGAGGTATGGATTTTAGCAATCTGAGAACAGCATGATGGGACTCTAGAGAAATAGAACAACAACAAGTGGCAGCTTTCGATTTGGAGCAATCCAGCAAAGCTTGCAAATTTCTTGCTGGGCACCACCCTCTTGGTCAGGGCGAGTGGCCAGAAATGGAGGCCATTTTCCATGGGGAAAACGAAGTCATTGGCCCAGGCTCTGGGTGTCAGATGACAGGTGGCATCTGGGGCTCTAAGGACTTGCAGGGTCCTAGTTGCTGGCAGCTTTCGTTTTGGAAGGATCCAGCAGAGTTTGTAGATTCCTGGCTTGGCACTGCCCTGCCTGCCAGGCCAAGTGGCCACAAATGAAGGCCATTTTCCATGGGAAAAACGAAGTCCTTTCCCCAGGGTCTCAGTAATATGTTCAAGGTGGCGTTTGAGGCTCTAAGTACTTCCAGGGCCCTAGTTGCTGCCAGCTTTTCTTTTGGAAAAATCCAGCAACGATTGCATCATTCTAGCTAGGCTCCCACTTTCTGCCAGGGTGAGTGGCTGCCAAGGGAGGCCATTTGCCATGGGAAAAAGAAGTCCTTTCCCCAGGGTCTGGGTGTCAGATGAAAGGTGGCCTTTGGGGTTCTGAGGACTTGTAGGGTAGTACTTACTGGCTAGAGTAGAGGAAATGGATTCTATTTGAATATCTGTCTAGAGGCTTTGCCCCACAGGTCCTGGTTGTCCTTGATGGGCTGCAGCTGTGAGCATTGAAGAGAACTGGGATAAAAGGGGGCGGCGTAGCCATTCAGGGAGAGCCTTGAAGGAGCCCTGAACTGGGAAAGAACAGCATGCAGAAGAAAGCGTCTGTGCTGTGAAGATCTGCAGCCATAAGAACACACCGAGGAGGTATGGACTTTAGCAATCTGAGAACAGCATGATGGGACTCTAGAGAAATAGAACAACAACAAGTGGCAGCTTTAGATTTGGAGCAATCCAGCAAAGCTTGCAAATTTCTTGCTGGGCACCACCCTCTTGGTCAGGGCGAGTGGCCAGAAATGGAGGCCATTTTCCATGGGGAAAACGAAGTCATTGGCCCAGGCTCTGGGTGTCAGATGACAGGTGGCATCTGGGGCTCTAAGGACTTGCAGGGTCCTAGTTGCTGGCAGCTTTCGTTCTGGAAGGATCCAGCAGAGTTTGTAGATTCCTGGCTTGGCACTGCCCTGCCTGCCAGGCCAAGTGGCCACAAATGAAGGCCATTTTCCATGGGAAAAAGAAGTCCTTTCCCCAGGGTCTCAGTAATATGTTCAAGGTGGCGTTTGAGGCTCTAAGTACTTCCAGGGCCCTAGTTGCTGGCAGCTTTTCTTTTGGAAAAATCCAGCAACGATTGCATCATTCTAGCTAGGCTCCCACTTTCTGCCAGGGTGAGTGGCTGCCAAGGGAGGCCATTTGCCATGGGAAAAAGAAGTCCTTTCCCCAGGGTCTGGGTGTCAGATGAAAGGTGGCCTTTGGGGTTCTGAGGACTTGTAGGGTAGTACTTACTGGCTAGAGTAGAGGAAATGGATTCTATTTGAATATCTGTCTAGAGGCTTTGCCCCACAGGTCCTGGTTGTCCTTGATGGGCTGCAGCTGTGAGCATTGAAGAGAACTGGGATAAAAGGGGGCGGCGTAGCCATTCAGGGAGAGCCTTGAAGGAGCCCTGAACTGGGAAAGAACAGCATGCAGAAGAAAGCGTCTGTGCTATGAAGATCTGCAGCCATAAGAACACACCGAGGAGGTATGGATTTTAGCAATCTGAGAACAGCATGATGGGACTCTAGAGAAATAGAACAACAACAAGTGGCAGCTTTCGATTTGGAGCAATCCAGCAAAGCTTGCAAATTTCTTGCTGGGCACCACCCTCTTGGTCAGGGCGAGTGGCCAGAAATGGAGGCCATTTTCCATGGGGAAAACGAAGTCATTGGCCCAGGCTCTGGGTGTCAGATGACAGGTGGCATCTGGGGCTCTAAGGACTTGCAGGGTCCTAGTTGCTGGCAGCTTTCGTTTTGGAAGGATCCAGCACAGTTTGTAGATTCCTGGCTTGGCACTGCCCTGCCTGCCAGGCCAAGTGGCCACAAATGAAGGCCATTTTCCATGGGAAAAACGAAGTCCTTTCCCCAGGGTCTCAGTAATATGTTCAAGGTGGCGTTTGAGGCTCTAAGTACTTCCAGGGCCCTAGTTGCTGCCAGCTTTTCTTTTGGAAAAATCCAGCAACGATTGCATCATTTTTGCTAGGCTCCCACTTTCTGCCAGGGTGAGTGGCTGCCAAGGGAGGCCATTTGCCATGGGAAAAAGAAGTCCTTTCCCCAGGGTCTGGGTGTCAGATGAAAGGTGGCCTTTGGGGTTCTGAGGACTTGTAGGGTAGTACTTACTGGCTAGAGTAGAGGAAATGGATTCTATTTGAATATCTGTCCCACAGGTCCTGGTTGTCCTTGATGGGCTGCAGCTGTGAGCATTGAAGAGAACTGGGATAAAAGGGGGCGGCTTAGCCATTCAGGGAGAGCCTTGAAGGAGCCCTGAACTGGGAAAGAACAGCATGCAGAAGAAAGCGTCTGTGCTGTGAAGATCTGCAGCCATAAGAACACACCGAGGAGGTATGGACTTTAGCAATCTGAGAACAGCATTATGGGACTCTAGAGAAATAGAACAACAACAAGTGGCAGCTTTAGATTTGGAGCAATCCAGCAAAGCTTGCAAATTTCTTGCTGGGCACCACCCTCTTGGTCAGGGCGAGTGGCCAGAAATGGAGGCCATTTTCCATGGGGAAAACGAAGTCATTGGCCCAGGCTCTGGGTGTCAGATGACTGGTGGCATCTGGGGCTCTAAGGACTTGCAGGGTCCTAGTTGCTGGCAGCTTTCGTTCTGGAAGGATCCAGCAGAGTTTGTAGATTCCTGGCTTGGCACTGCCCTGCCTGCCAGGCCAAGTGGCCACAAATGAAGGCCATTTTCCATGGGAAAAACGAAGTCCTTTCCCCAGGGTCTCAGTAATATGTTCAAGGTGGCGTTTGAGGCTCTAAGTACTTCCAGGGCCCTAGTTGCTGGCAGCTTTTCTTTTGGAAAAATCCAGCAACGATTGCATCATTCTAGCTAGGCTCCCACTTTCTGCCAGGGTGAGTGGCTGCCAAGGGAGGCCATTTGCCATGGGAAAAAGAAGTCCTTTCCCCAGGGTCTGGGTGTCAGATGAAAGGTGGCCTTTGGGGTTCTGAGGACTTGTAGGGTAGTACTTACTGGCTAGAGTAGAGGAAATGGATTCTATTTGAATATCTGTCCCACAGGTCCTGGTTGTCCTTGATGGGCTGCAGCTGTGAGCATTGAAGAGAACTGGGATAAAAGGGGGCGGCTTAGCCATTCAGGGAGAGCCTTGAAGGAGCCCTGAACTGGGAAAGAACAGCATGCAGAAGAAAGCGTCTGTGCTGTGAAGATCTGCAGCCATAAGAACACACCGAGGAGGTATGGACTTTAGCAATCTGAGAACAGCATGATGGGACTCTAGAGAAATAGAACAACAACAAGTGGCAGCTTTAGATTTGGAGCAATCCAGCAAAGCTTGCAAATTTCTTGCTGGGCACCACCCTCTTGGTCAGGGCGAGTGGCCAGAAATGGAGGCCATTTTCCATGGGGAAAACGAAGTCATTGGCCCAGGCTCTGGGTTTCAGATGACAGGTGGCATCTGGGGCTCTAAGGACTTGCAGGGTCCTAGTTGCTGGCAGCTTTCGTTTTGGAAGGATCCAGCACAGTTTGTAGATTCCTGGCTTGGCACTGCCCTGCCTGCCAGGCCAAGTGGCCACAAATGAAGGCCATTTTCCATGGGAAAAACGAAGTCCTTTCCCCAGGGTCTCAGTAATATGTTCAAGGTGGCGTTTGAGGCTCTAAGTACTTCCAGGGCCCTAGTTGCTGGCAGCTTTTCTTTTGGAAAAATCCAGCAACGATTGCATCATTTTTGCTAGGCTCCCACTTTCTGCCAGGGTGAGTGGCTGCCAAGGGAGGCCATTTGCCATGGGAAAAAGAAGTCCTTTCCCCAGGGTCTGGGTGTCAGATGAAAGGTGGCCTTTGGGGTTCTGAGGACTTGTAGGGTAGTACTTACTGGCTAGAGTAGAGGAAATGGATTCTATTTGAATATCTGTCCCACAGGTCCTGGTTGTCCTTGATGGGCTGCAGCTGTGAGCATTGAAGAGAACTGGGATAAAAGGGGGCGGCGTAGCCATTCAGGGAGAGCCTTGAAGGAGCCCTGAACTGGGAAAGAACAGCATGCAGAAGAAAGCGTCTGTGCTGTGAAGATCTGCAGCCATAAGAACACACCGAGGAGGTATGGACTTTAGCAATCTGAGAACAGCATGATGGGACTCTAGAGAAATAGAACAACAACAAGTGGCAGCTTTAGATTTGGAGCAATCCAGCAAAGCTTGCAAATTTCTTGCTGGGCACCACCCTCTTGGTCAGGGCGAGTGGCCAGAAATGGAGGCCATTTTCCATGGGGAAAACGAAGTCATTGGCCCAGGCTCTGGGTGTCAGATGACAGGTGGCATCTGGGGCTCTAAGGACTTGCAGGGTCCTAGTTGCTGGCAGCTTTCGTTTTGGAAGGATCCAGCAGAGTTTGTAGATTCCTGGCTTGGCACTGCCCTGCCTGCCAGGCCAAGTGGCCACAAATGAAGGCCATTTTCCATGGGAAAAAGAAGTCCTTTCCCCAGGGTCTCAGTAATATGTTCAAGGTGGCGTTTGAGGCTCTAAGTACTTCCAGGGCCCTAGTTGCTGCCAGCTTTTCTTTTGGAAAAATCCAGCAACGATTGCATCATTCTAGCTAGGCTCCCACTTTCTGCCAGGGTGAGTGGCTGCCAAGGGAGGCCATTTGCCATGGGAAAAAGAAGTCCTTTCCCCAGGGTCTGGGTGTCAGATGAAAGGTGGCCTTTGGGGTTCTGAGGACTTGTAGGGTAGTACTTACTGGCTAGAGTAGAGGAAATGGATTCTATTTGAATATCTGTCTAGAGGCTTTGCCCCACAGGTCCTGGTTGTCCTTGATGGGCTGCAGCTGTGAGCATTGAAGAGAACTGGGATAAAAGGGGGCGGCGTAGCCATTCAGGGAGAGCCTTGAAGGAGCCCTGAACTGGGAAAGAACAGCATGCAGAAGAAAGCGTCTGTGCTATGAAGATCTGCAGCCATAAGAACACACCGAGGAGGTATGGATTTTAGCAATCTGAGAACAGCATGATGGGACTCTAGAGAAATAGAACAACAACAAGTGGCAGCTTTAGATTTGGAGCAATCCAGCAAAGCTTGCAAATTTCTTGCTGGGCACCACCCTCTTGGTCAGGGCGAGTGGCCAGAAATGGAGGCCATTTTCCATGGGGAAAACGAAGTCATTGGCCCAGGCTCTGGGTGTCAGATGACAGGTGGCATCTGGGGCTCTAAGGACTTGCAGGGTCCTAGTTGCTGGCAGCTTTCGTTTTGGAAGGATCCAGCACAGTTTGTAGATTCCTGGCTTGGCACTGCCCTGCCTGCCAGGCCAAGTGGCCACAAATGAAGGCCATTTTCCATGGGAAAAACGAAGTCCTTTCCCCAGGGTCTCAGTAATATGTTCAAGGTGGCGTTTGAGGCTCTAAGTACTTCCAGGGCCCTAGTTGCTGCCAGCTTTTCTTTTGGAAAAATCCAGCAACGATTGCATCATTTTTGCTAGGCTCCCACTTTCTGCCAGGGTGAGTGGCTGCCAAGGGAGGCCATTTGCCATGGGAAAAAGAAGTCCTTTCCCCAGGGTCTGGGTGTCAGATGAAAGGTGGCCTTTGGGGTTCTGAGGACTTGTAGGGTAGTACTTACTGGCTAGAGTAGAGGAAATGGATTCTATTTGAATATCTGTCCCACAGGTCCTGGTTGTCCTTGATGGGCTGCAGCTGTGAGCATTGAAGAGAACTGGGATAAAAGGGGGCGGCTTAGCCATTCAGGGAGAGCCTTGAAGGAGCCCTGAACTGGGAAAGAACAGCATGCAGAAGAAAGCGTCTGTGCTGTGAAGATCTGCAGCCATAAGAACACACCGAGGAGGTATGGACTTTAGCAATCTGAGAACAGCATGATGGGACTCTAGAGAAATAGAACAACAACAAGTGGCAGCTTTAGATTTGGAGCAATCCAGCAAAGCTTGCAAATTTCTTGCTGGGCACCACCCTCTTGGTCAGGGCGAGTGGCCAGAAATGGAGGCCATTTTCCATGGGGAAAACGAAGTCATTGGCCCAGGCTCTGGGTGTCAGATGACTGGTGGCATCTGGGGCTCTAAGGACTTGCAGGGTCCTAGTTGCTGGCAGCTTTCGTTCTGGAAGGATCCAGCAGAGTTTGTAGATTCCTGGCTTGGCACTGCCCTGCCTGCCAGGCCAAGTGGCCACAAATGAAGGCCATTTTCCATGGGAAAAACGAAGTCCTTTCCCCAGGGTCTCAGTAATATGTTCAAGGTGGCGTTTGAGGCTCTAAGTACTTCCAGGGCCCTAGTTGCTGCCAGCTTTTCTTTTGGAAAAATCCAGCAACGATTGCATCATTCTAGCTAGGCTCCCACTTTCTGCCAGGGTGAGTGGCTGCCAAGGGAGGCCATTTGCCATGGGAAAAAGAAGTCCTTTCCCCAGGGTCTGGGTGTCAGATGAAAGGTGGCCTTTGGGGTTCTGAGGACTTGTAGGGTAGTACTTACTGGCTAGAGTAGAGGAAATGGATTCTATTTGAATATCTGTCCCACAGGTCCTGGTTGTCCTTGATGGGCTGCAGCTGTGAGCATTGAAGAGAACTGGGATAAAAGGGGGCGGCGTAGCCATTCAGGGAGAGCCTTGAAGGAGCCCTGAACTGGGAAAGAACAGCATGCAGAAGAAAGCGTCTGTGCTGTGAAGATCTGCAGCCATAAGAACACACCGAGGAGGTATGGACTTTAGCAATCTGAGAACAGCATGATGGGACTCTAGAGAAATAGAACAACAACAAGTGGCAGCTTTAGATTTGGAGCAATCCAGCAAAGCTTGCAAATTTCTTGCTGGGCACCACCCTCTTGGTCAGGGCGAGTGGCCAGAAATGGAGGCCATTTTCCATGGGGAAAACGAAGTCATTGGCCCAGGCTCTGGGTGTCAGATGACTGGTGGCATCTGGGGCTCTAAGGACTTGCAGGGTCCTAGTTGCTGGCAGCTTTCGTTCTGGAAGGATCCAGCAGAGTTTGTAGATTCCTGGCTTGGCACTGCCCTGCCTGCCAGGCCAAGTGGCCACAAATGAAGGCCATTTTCCATGGGAAAAACGAAGTCCTTTCCCCAGGGTCTCAGTAATATGTTCAAGGTGGCGTTTGAGGCTCTAAGTACTTCCAGGGCCCTAGTTGCTGGCAGCTTTTCTTTTGGAAAAATCCAGCAACGATTGCATCATTCTAGCTAGGCTCCCACTTTCTGCCAGGGTGAGTGGCTGCCAAGGGAGGCCATTTGCCATGGGAAAAAGAAGTCCTTTCCCCAGGGTCTGGGTGTCAGATGAAAGGTGGCCTTTGGGGTTCTGAGGACTTGTAGGGTAGTACTTACTGGCTAGAGTAGAGGAAATGGATTCTATTTGAATATCTGTCCCACAGGTCCTGGTTGTCCTTGATGGGCTGCAGCTGTGAGCATTGAAGAGAACTGGGATAAAAGGGGGCGGCGTAGCCATTCAGGGAGAGCCTTGAAGGAGCCCTGAACTGGGAAAGAACAGCATGCAGAAGAAAGCGTCTGTGCTGTGAAGATCTGCAGCCATAAGAACACACCGAGGAGGTATGGATTTTAGCAATCTGAGAACAGCATGATGGGACTCTAGAGAAATAGAACAACAACAAGTGGCAGCTTTAGATTTGGAGCAATCCAGCAAAGCTTGCAAATTTCTTGCTGGGCACCACCCTCTTGGTCAGGGCGAGTGGCCAGAAATGGAGGCCATTTTCCATGGGGAAAACGAAGTCATTGGCCCAGGCTCTGGGTGTCAGATGACAGGTGGCATCTGGGGCTCTAAGGACTTGCAGGGTCCTAGTTGCTGGCAGCTTTCGTTTTGGAAGGATCCAGCAGAGTTTGTAGATTCCTGGCTTGGCACTGCCCTGCCTGCCAGGCCAAGTGGCCACAAATGAAGGCCATTTTCCATGGGAAAAAGAAGTCCTTTCCCCAGGGTCTCAGTAATATGTTCAAGGTGGCGTTTGAGGCTCTAAGTACTTCCAGGGCCCTAGTTGCTGCCAGCTTTTCTTTTGGAAAAATCCAGCAACGATTGCATCATTCTAGCTAGGCTCCCACTTTCTGCCAGGGTGAGTGGCTGCCAAGGGAGGCCATTTGCCATGGGAAAAAGAAGTCCTTTCCCCAGGGTCTGGGTGTCAGATGAAAGGTGGCCTTTGGGGTTCTGAGGACTTGTAGGGTAGTACTTACTGGCTAGAGTAGAGGAAATGGATTCTATTTGAATATCTGTCTAGAGGCTTTGCCCCACAGGTCCTGGTTGTCCTTGATGGGCTGCAGCTGTGAGCATTGAAGAGAACTGGGATAAAAGGGGGCGGCGTAGCCATTCAGGGAGAGCCTTGAAGGAGCCCTGAACTGGGAAAGAACAGCATGCAGAAGAAAGCGTCTGTGCTATGAAGATCTGCAGCCATAAGAACACACCGAGGAGGTATGGATTTTAGCAATCTGAGAACAGCATGATGGGACTCTAGAGAAATAGAACAACAACAAGTGGCAGCTTTCGATTTGGAGCAATCCAGCAAAGCTTGCAAATTTCTTGCTGGGCACCACCCTCTTGGTCAGGGCGAGTGGCCAGAAATGGAGGCCATTTTCCATGGGGAAAACGAAGTCATTGGCCCAGGCTCTGGGTGTCAGATGACAGGTGGCATCTGGGGCTCTAAGGACTTGCAGGGTCCTAGTTGCTGGCAGCTTTCGTTTTGGAAGGATCCAGCACAGTTTGTAGATTCCTGGCTTGGCACTGCCCTGCCTGCCAGGCCAAGTGGCCACAAATGAAGGCCATTTTCCATGGGAAAAACGAAGTCCTTTCCCCAGGGTCTCAGTAATATGTTCAAGGTGGCGTTTGAGGCTCTAAGTACTTCCAGGGCCCTAGTTGCTGCCAGCTTTTCTTTTGGAAAAATCCAGCAACGATTGCATCATTCTAGCTAGGCTCCCACTTTCTGCCAGGGTGAGTGGCTGCCAAGGGAGGCCATTTGCCATGGGAAAAAGAAGTCCTTTCCCCAGGGTCTGGGTGTCAGATGAAAGGTGGCCTTTGGGGTTCTGAGGACTTGTAGGGTAGTACTTACTGGCTAGAGTAGAGGAAATGGATTCTATTTGAATATCTGTCTAGAGGCTTTGCCCCACAGGTCCTGGTTGTCCTTGATGGGCTGCAGCTGTGAGCATTGAAGAGAACTGGGATAAAAGGGGGCGGCGTAGCCATTCAGGGAGAGCCTTGAAGGAGCCCTGAACTGGGAAAGAACAGCATGCAGAAGAAAGCGTCTGTGCTGTGAAGATCTGCAGCCATAAGAACACACCGAGGAGGTATGGACTTTAGCAATCTGAGAACAGCATGATGGGACTCTAGAGAAATAGAACAACAACAAGTGGCAGCTTTAGATTTGGAGCAATCCAGCAAAGCTTGCAAATTTCTTGCTGGGCACCACCCTCTTGGTCAGGGCGAGTGGCCAGAAATGGAGGCCATTTTCCATGGGGAAAACGAAGTCATTGGCCCAGGCTCTGGGTGTCAGATGACAGGTGGCATCTGGGGCTCTAAGGACTTGCAGGGTCCTAGTTGCTGGCAGCTTTCGTTCTGGAAGGATCCAGCAGAGTTTGTAGATTCCTGGCTTGGCACTGCCCTGCCTGCCAGGCCAAGTGGCCACAAATGAAGGCCATTTTCCATGGGAAAAAGAAGTCCTTTCCCCAGGGTCTCAGTAATATGTTCAAGGTGGCGTTTGAGGCTCTAAGTACTTCCAGGGCCCTAGTTGCTGGCAGCTTTTCTTTTGGAAAAATCCAGCAACGATTGCATCATTCTAGCTAGGCTCCCACTTTCTGCCAGGGTGAGTGGCTGCCAAGGGAGGCCATTTGCCATGGGAAAAAGAAGTCCTTTCCCCAGGGTCTGGGTGTCAGATGAAAGGTGGCCTTTGGGGTTCTGAGGACTTGTAGGGTAGTACTTACTGGCTAGAGTAGAGGAAATGGATTCTATTTGAATATCTGTCTAGAGGCTTTGCCCCACAGGTCCTGGTTGTCCTTGATGGGCTGCAGCTGTGAGCATTGAAGAGAACTGGGATAAAAGGGGGCGGCGTAGCCATTCAGGGAGAGCCTTGAAGGAGCCCTGAACTGGGAAAGAACAGCATGCAGAAGAAAGCGTCTGTGCTATGAAGATCTGCAGCCATAAGAACACACCGAGGAGGTATGGATTTTAGCAATCTGAGAACAGCATGATGGGACTCTAGAGAAATAGAACAACAACAAGTGGCAGCTTTCGATTTGGAGCAATCCAGCAAAGCTTGCAAATTTCTTGCTGGGCACCACCCTCTTGGTCAGGGCGAGTGGCCAGAAATGGAGGCCATTTTCCATGGGGAAAACGAAGTCATTGGCCCAGGCTCTGGGTGTCAGATGACAGGTGGCATCTGGGGCTCTAAGGACTTGCAGGGTCCTAGTTGCTGGCAGCTTTCGTTTTGGAAGGATCCAGCACAGTTTGTAGATTCCTGGCTTGGCACTGCCCTGCCTGCCAGGCCAAGTGGCCACAAATGAAGGCCATTTTCCATGGGAAAAACGAAGTCCTTTCCCCAGGGTCTCAGTAATATGTTCAAGGTGGCGTTTGAGGCTCTAAGTACTTCCAGGGCCCTAGTTGCTGCCAGCTTTTCTTTTGGAAAAATCCAGCAACGATTGCATCATTTTTGCTAGGCTCCCACTTTCTGCCAGGGTGAGTGGCTGCCAAGGGAGGCCATTTGCCATGGGAAAAAGAAGTCCTTTCCCCAGGGTCTGGGTGTCAGATGAAAGGTGGCCTTTGGGGTTCTGAGGACTTGTAGGGTAGTACTTACTGGCTAGAGTAGAGGAAATGGATTCTATTTGAATATCTGTCCCACAGGTCCTGGTTGTCCTTGATGGGCTGCAGCTGTGAGCATTGAAGAGAACTGGGATAAAAGGGGGCGGCTTAGCCATTCAGGGAGAGCCTTGAAGGAGCCCTGAACTGGGAAAGAACAGCATGCAGAAGAAAGCGTCTGTGCTGTGAAGATCTGCAGCCATAAGAACACACCGAGGAGGTATGGACTTTAGCAATCTGAGAACAGCATTATGGGACTCTAGAGAAATAGAACAACAACAAGTGGCAGCTTTAGATTTGGAGCAATCCAGCAAAGCTTGCAAATTTCTTGCTGGGCACCACCCTCTTGGTCAGGGCGAGTGGCCAGAAATGGAGGCCATTTTCCATGGGGAAAACGAAGTCATTGGCCCAGGCTCTGGGTGTCAGATGACTGGTGGCATCTGGGGCTCTAAGGACTTGCAGGGTCCTAGTTGCTGGCAGCTTTCGTTCTGGAAGGATCCAGCAGAGTTTGTAGATTCCTGGCTTGGCACTGCCCTGCCTGCCAGGCCAAGTGGCCACAAATGAAGGCCATTTTCCATGGGAAAAACGAAGTCCTTTCCCCAGGGTCTCAGGAATATGTTCAAGGTGGCGTTTGAGGCTCTAAGTACTTCCAGGGCCCTAGTTGCTGCCAGCTTTTCTTTTGGAAAAATCCAGCAACGATTGCATCATTCTAGCTAGGCTCCCACTTTCTGCCAGGGTGAGTGGCTGCCAAGGGAGGCCATTTGCCATGGGAAAAAGAAGTCCTTTCCCCAGGGTCTGGGTGTCAGATGAAAGGTGGCCTTTGGGGTTCTGAGGACTTGTAGGGTAGTACTTACTGGCTAGAGTAGAGGAAATGGATTCTATTTGAATATCTGTCCCACAGGTCCTGGTTGTCCTTGATGGGCTGCAGCTGTGAGCATTGAAGAGAACTGGGATAAAAGGGGGCGGCTTAGCCATTCAGGGAGAGCCTTGAAGGAGCCCTGAACTGGGAAAGAACAGCATGCAGAAGAAAGCGTCTGTGCTGTGAAGATCTGCAGCCATAAGAACACACCGAGGAGGTATGGACTTTAGCAATCTGAGAACAGCATGATGGGACTCTAGAGAAATAGAACAACAACAAGTGGCAGCTTTAGATTTGGAGCAATCCAGCAAAGCTTGCAAATTTCTTGCTGGGCACCACCCTCTTGGTCAGGGCGAGTGGCCAGAAATGGAGGCCATTTTCCATGGGGAAAACGAAGTCATTGGCCCAGGCTCTGGGTTTCAGATGACAGGTGGCATCTGGGGCTCTAAGGACTTGCAGGGTCCTAGTTGCTGGCAGCTTTCGTTTTGGAAGGATCCAGCACAGTTTGTAGATTCCTGGCTTGGCACTGCCCTGCCTGCCAGGCCAAGTGGCCACAAATGAAGGCCATTTTCCATGGGAAAAACGAAGTCCTTTCCCCAGGGTCTCAGTAATATGTTCAAGGTGGCGTTTGAGGCTCTAAGTACTTCCAGGGCCCTAGTTGCTGGCAGCTTTTCTTTTGGAAAAATCCAGCAACGATTGCATCATTTTTGCTAGGCTCCCACTTTCTGCCAGGGTGAGTGGCTGCCAAGGGAGGCCATTTGCCATGGGAAAAAGAAGTCCTTTCCCCAGGGTCTGGGTGTCAGATGAAAGGTGGCCTTTGGGGTTCTGAGGACTTGTAGGGTAGTACTTACTGGCTAGAGTAGAGGAAATGGATTCTATTTGAATATCTGTCCCACAGGTCCTGGTTGTCCTTGATGGGCTGCAGCTGTGAGCATTGAAGAGAACTGGGATAAAAGGGGGCGGCGTAGCCATTCAGGGAGAGCCTTGAAGGAGCCCTGAACTGGGAAAGAACAGCATGCAGAAGAAAGCGTCTGTGCTGTGAAGATCTGCAGCCATAAGAACACACCGAGGAGGTATGGACTTTAGCAATCTGAGAACAGCATGATGGGACTCTAGAGAAATAGAACAACAACAAGTGGCAGCTTTAGATTTGGAGCAATCCAGCAAAGCTTGCAAATTTCTTGCTGGGCACCACCCTCTTGGTCAGGGCGAGTGGCCAGAAATGGAGGCCATTTTCCATGGGGAAAACGAAGTCATTGGCCCAGGCTCTGGGTGTCAGATGACAGGTGGCATCTGGGGCTCTAAGGACTTGCAGGGTCCTAGTTGCTGGCAGCTTTCGTTTTGGAAGGATCCAGCAGAGTTTGTAGATTCCTGGCTTGGCACTGCCCTGCCTGCCAGGCCAAGTGGCCACAAATGAAGGCCATTTTCCATGGGAAAAAGAAGTCCTTTCCCCAGGGTCTCAGTAATATGTTCAAGGTGGCGTTTGAGGCTCTAAGTACTTCCAGGGCCCTAGTTGCTGCCAGCTTTTCTTTTGGAAAAATCCAGCAACGATTGCATCATTCTAGCTAGGCTCCCACTTTCTGCCAGGGTGAGTGGCTGCCAAGGGAGGCCATTTGCCATGGGAAAAAGAAGTCCTTTCCCCAGGGTCTGGGTGTCAGATGAAAGGTGGCCTTTGGGGTTCTGAGGACTTGTAGGGTAGTACTTACTGGCTAGAGTAGAGGAAATGGATTCTATTTGAATATCTGTCTAGAGGCTTTGCCCCACAGGTCCTGGTTGTCCTTGATGGGCTGCAGCTGTGAGCATTGAAGAGAACTGGGATAAAAGGGGGCGGCGTAGCCATTCAGGGAGAGCCTTGAAGGAGCCCTGAACTGGGAAAGAACAGCATGCAGAAGAAAGCGTCTGTGCTATGAAGATCTGCAGCCATAAGAACACACCGAGGAGGTATGGATTTTAGCAATCTGAGAACAGCATGATGGGACTCTAGAGAAATAGAACAACAACAAGTGGCAGCTTTCGATTTGGAGCAATCCAGCAAAGCTTGCAAATTTCTTGCTGGGCACCACCCTCTTGGTCAGGGCGAGTGGCCAGAAATGGAGGCCATTTTCCATGGGGAAAACGAAGTCATTGGCCCAGGCTCTGGGTGTCAGATGACAGGTGGCATCTGGGGCTCTAAGGACTTGCAGGGTCCTAGTTGCTGGCAGCTTTCGTTTTGGAAGGATCCAGCACAGTTTGTAGATTCCTGGCTTGGCACTGCCCTGCCTGCCAGGCCAAGTGGCCACAAATGAAGGCCATTTTCCATGGGAAAAACGAAGTCCTTTCCCCAGGGTCTCAGTAATATGTTCAAGGTGGCGTTTGAGGCTCTAAGTACTTCCAGGGCCCTAGTTGCTGCCAGCTTTTCTTTTGGAAAAATCCAGCAACGATTGCATCATTTTTGCTAGGCTCCCACTTTCTGCCAGGGTGAGTGGCTGCCAAGGGAGGCCATTTGCCATGGGAAAAAGAAGTCCTTTCCCCAGGGTCTGGGTGTCAGATGAAAGGTGGCCTTTGGGGTTCTGAGGACTTGTAGGGTAGTACTTACTGGCTAGAGTAGAGGAAATGGATTCTATTTGAATATCTGTCCCACAGGTCCTGGTTGTCCTTGATGGGCTGCAGCTGTGAGCATTGAAGAGAACTGGGATAAAAGGGGGCGGCTTAGCCATTCAGGGAGAGCCTTGAAGGAGCCCTGAACTGGGAAAGAACAGCATGCAGAAGAAAGCGTCTGTGCTGTGAAGATCTGCAGCCATAAGAACACACCGAGGAGGTATGGACTTTAGCAATCTGAGAACAGCATGATGGGACTCTAGAGAAATAGAACAACAACAAGTGGCAGCTTTAGATTTGGAGCAATCCAGCAAAGCTTGCAAATTTCTTGCTGGGCACCACCCTCTTGGTCAGGGCGAGTGGCCAGAAATGGAGGCCATTTTCCATGGGGAAAACGAAGTCATTGGCCCAGGCTCTGGGTGTCAGATGACTGGTGGCATCTGGGGCTCTAAGGACTTGCAGGGTCCTAGTTGCTGGCAGCTTTCGTTCTGGAAGGATCCAGCAGAGTTTGTAGATTCCTGGCTTGGCACTGCCCTGCCTGCCAGGCCAAGTGGCCACAAATGAAGGCCATTTTCCATGGGAAAAACGAAGTCCTTTCCCCAGGGTCTCAGTAATATGTTCAAGGTGGCGTTTGAGGCTCTAAGTACTTCCAGGGCCCTAGTTGCTGCCAGCTTTTCTTTTGGAAAAATCCAGCAACGATTGCATCATTCTAGCTAGGCTCCCACTTTCTGCCAGGGTGAGTGGCTGCCAAGGGAGGCCATTTGCCATGGGAAAAAGAAGTCCTTTCCCCAGGGTCTGGGTGTCAGATGAAAGGTGGCCTTTGGGGTTCTGAGGACTTGTAGGGTAGTACTTACTGGCTAGAGTAGAGGAAATGGATTCTATTTGAATATCTGTCCCACAGGTCCTGGTTGTCCTTGATGGGCTGCAGCTGTGAGCATTGAAGAGAACTGGGATAAAAGGGGGCGGCGTAGCCATTCAGGGAGAGCCTTGAAGGAGCCCTGAACTGGGAAAGAACAGCATGCAGAAGAAAGCGTCTGTGCTGTGAAGATCTGCAGCCATAAGAACACACCGAGGAGGTATGGACTTTAGCAATCTGAGAACAGCATGATGGGACTCTAGAGAAATAGAACAACAACAAGTGGCAGCTTTAGATTTGGAGCAATCCAGCAAAGCTTGCAAATTTCTTGCTGGGCACCACCCTCTTGGTCAGGGCGAGTGGCCAGAAATGGAGGCCATTTTCCATGGGGAAAACGAAGTCATTGGCCCAGGCTCTGGGTGTCAGATGACTGGTGGCATCTGGGGCTCTAAGGACTTGCAGGGTCCTAGTTGCTGGCAGCTTTCGTTCTGGAAGGATCCAGCAGAGTTTGTAGATTCCTGGCTTGGCACTGCCCTGCCTGCCAGGCCAAGTGGCCACAAATGAAGGCCATTTTCCATGGGAAAAACGAAGTCCTTTCCCCAGGGTCTCAGTAATATGTTCAAGGTGGCGTTTGAGGCTCTAAGTACTTCCAGGGCCCTAGTTGCTGGCAGCTTTTCTTTTGGAAAAATCCAGCAACGATTGCATCATTCTAGCTAGGCTCCCACTTTCTGCCAGGGTGAGTGGCTGCCAAGGGAGGCCATTTGCCATGGGAAAAAGAAGTCCTTTCCCCAGGGTCTGGGTGTCAGATGAAAGGTGGCCTTTGGGGTTCTGAGGACTTGTAGGGTAGTACTTACTGGCTAGAGTAGAGGAAATGGATTCTATTTGAATATCTGTCCCACAGGTCCTGGTTGTCCTTGATGGGCTGCAGCTGTGAGCATTGAAGAGAACTGGGATAAAAGGGGGCGGCGTAGCCATTCAGGGAGAGCCTTGAAGGAGCCCTGAACTGGGAAAGAACAGCATGCAGAAGAAAGCGTCTGTGCTGTGAAGATCTGCAGCCATAAGAACACACCGAGGAGGTATGGATTTTAGCAATCTGAGAACAGCATGATGGGACTCTAGAGAAATAGAACAACAACAAGTGGCAGCTTTAGATTTGGAGCAATCCAGCAAAGCTTGCAAATTTCTTGCTGGGCACCACCCTCTTGGTCAGGGCGAGTGGCCAGAAATGGAGGCCATTTTCCATGGGGAAAACGAAGTCATTGGCCCAGGCTCTGGGTGTCAGATGACAGGTGGCATCTGGGGCTCTAAGGACTTGCAGGGTCCTAGTTGCTGGCAGCTTTCGTTTTGGAAGGATCCAGCAGAGTTTGTAGATTCCTGGCTTGGCACTGCCCTGCCTGCCAGGCCAAGTGGCCACAAATGAAGGCCATTTTCCATGGGAAAAAGAAGTCCTTTCCCCAGGGTCTCAGTAATATGTTCAAGGTGGCGTTTGAGGCTCTAAGTACTTCCAGGGCCCTAGTTGCTGCCAGCTTTTCTTTTGGAAAAATCCAGCAACGATTGCATCATTCTAGCTAGGCTCCCACTTTCTGCCAGGGTGAGTGGCTGCCAAGGGAGGCCATTTGCCATGGGAAAAAGAAGTCCTTTCCCCAGGGTCTGGGTGTCAGATGAAAGGTGGCCTTTGGGGTTCTGAGGACTTGTAGGGTAGTACTTACTGGCTAGAGTAGAGGAAATGGATTCTATTTGAATATCTGTCTAGAGGCTTTGCCCCACAGGTCCTGGTTGTCCTTGATGGGCTGCAGCTGTGAGCATTGAAGAGAACTGGGATAAAAGGGGGCGGCGTAGCCATTCAGGGAGAGCCTTGAAGGAGCCCTGAACTGGGAAAGAACAGCATGCAGAAGAAAGCGTCTGTGCTATGAAGATCTGCAGCCATAAGAACACACCGAGGAGGTATGGATTTTAGCAATCTGAGAACAGCATGATGGGACTCTAGAGAAATAGAACAACAACAAGTGGCAGCTTTCGATTTGGAGCAATCCAGCAAAGCTTGCAAATTTCTTGCTGGGCACCACCCTCTTGGTCAGGGCGAGTGGCCAGAAATGGAGGCCATTTTCCATGGGGAAAACGAAGTCATTGGCCCAGGCTCTGGGTGTCAGATGACAGGTGGCATCTGGGGCTCTAAGGACTTGCAGGGTCCTAGTTGCTGGCAGCTTTCGTTTTGGAAGGATCCAGCACAGTTTGTAGATTCCTGGCTTGGCACTGCCCTGCCTGCCAGGCCAAGTGGCCACAAATGAAGGCCATTTTCCATGGGAAAAACGAAGTCCTTTCCCCAGGGTCTCAGTAATATGTTCAAGGTGGCGTTTGAGGCTCTAAGTACTTCCAGGGCCCTAGTTGCTGCCAGCTTTTCTTTTGGAAAAATCCAGCAACGATTGCATCATTCTAGCTAGGCTCCCACTTTCTGCCAGGGTGAGTGGCTGCCAAGGGAGGCCATTTGCCATGGGAAAAAGAAGTCCTTTCCCCAGGGTCTGGGTGTCAGATGAAAGGTGGCCTTTGGGGTTCTGAGGACTTGTAGGGTAGTACTTACTGGCTAGAGTAGAGGAAATGGATTCTATTTGAATATCTGTCCCACAGGTCCTGGTTGTCCTTGATGGGCTGCAGCTGTGAGCATTGAAGAGAACTGGGATAAAAGGGGGCGGCTTAGCCATTCAGGGAGAGCCTTGAAGGAGCCCTGAACTGGGAAAGAACAGCATGCAGAAGAAAGCGTCTGTGCTGTGAAGATCTGCAGCCATAAGAACACACCGAGGAGGTATGGACTTTAGCAATCTGAGAACAGCATGATGGGACTCTAGAGAAATAGAACAACAACAAGTGGCAGCTTTAGATTTGGAGCAATCCAGCAAAGCTTGCAAATTTCTTGCTGGGCACCACCCTCTTGGTCAGGGCGAGTGGCCAGAAATGGAGGCCATTTTCCATGGGGAAAACGAAGTCATTGGCCCAGGCTCTGGGTGTCAGATGACTGGTGGCATCTGGGGCTCTAAGGACTTGCAGGGTCCTAGTTGCTGGCAGCTTTCGTTCTGGAAGGATCCAGCAGAGTTTGTAGATTCCTGGCTTGGCACTGCCCTGCCTGCCAGGCCAAGTGGCCACAAATGAAGGCCATTTTCCATGGGAAAAACGAAGTCCTTTCCCCAGGGTCTCAGTAATATGTTCAAGGTGGCGTTTGAGGCTCTAAGTACTTCCAGGGCCCTAGTTGCTGCCAGCTTTTCTTTTGGAAAAATCCAGCAACGATTGCATCATTCTAGCTAGGCTCCCACTTTCTGCCAGGGTGAGTGGCTGCCAAGGGAGGCCATTTGCCATGGGAAAAAGAAGTCCTTTCCCCAGGGTCTGGGTGTCAGATGAAAGGTGGCCTTTGGGGTTCTGAGGACTTGTAGGGTAGTACTTACTGGCTAGAGTAGAGGAAATGGATTCTATTTGAATATCTGTCCCACAGGTCCTGGTTGTCCTTGATGGGCTGCAGCTGTGAGCATTGAAGAGAACTGGGATAAAAGGGGGCGGCGTAGCCATTCAGGGAGAGCCTTGAAGGAGCCCTGAACTGGGAAAGAACAGCATGCAGAAGAAAGCGTCTGTGCTGTGAAGATCTGCAGCCATAAGAACACACCGAGGAGGTATGGACTTTAGCAATCTGAGAACAGCATGATGGGACTCTAGAGAAATAGAACAACAACAAGTGGCAGCTTTAGATTTGGAGCAATCCAGCAAAGCTTGCAAATTTCTTGCTGGGCACCACCCTCTTGGTCAGGGCGAGTGGCCAGAAATGGAGGCCATTTTCCATGGGGAAAACGAAGTCATTGGCCCAGGCTCTGGGTGTCAGATGACTGGTGGCATCTGGGGCTCTAAGGACTTGCAGGGTCCTAGTTGCTGGCAGCTTTCGTTCTGGAAGGATCCAGCAGAGTTTGTAGATTCCTGGCTTGGCACTGCCCTGCCTGCCAGGCCAAGTGGCCACAAATGAAGGCCATTTTCCATGGGAAAAACGAAGTCCTTTCCCCAGGGTCTCAGTAATATGTTCAAGGTGGCGTTTGAGGCTCTAAGTACTTCCAGGGCCCTAGTTGCTGCCAGCTTTTCTTTTGGAAAAATCCAGCAACGATTGCATCATTCTAGCTAGGCTCCCACTTTCTGCCAGGGTGAGTGGCTGCCAAGGGAGGCCATTTGCCATGGGAAAAAGAAGTCCTTTCCCCAGGGTCTGGGTGTCAGATGAAAGGTGGCCTTTGGGGTTCTGAGGACTTGTAGGGTAGTACTTACTGGCTAGAGTAGAGGAAATGGATTCTATTTGAATATCTGTCCCACAGGTCCTGGTTGTCCTTGATGGGCTGCAGCTGTGAGCATTGAAGAGAACTGGGATAAAAGGGGGCGGCGTAGCCATTCAGGGAGAGCCTTGAAGGAGCCCTGAACTGGGAAAGAACAGCATGCAGAAGAAAGCGTCTGTGCTGTGAAGATCTGCAGCCATAAGAACACACCGAGGAGGTATGGATTTTAGCAATCTGAGAACAGCATGATGGGACTCTAGAGAAATAGAACAACAACAAGTGGCAGCTTTAGATTTGGAGCAATCCAGCAAAGCTTGCAAATTTCTTGCTGGGCACCACCCTCTTGGTCAGGGCGAGTGGCCAGAAATGGAGGCCATTTTCCATGGGGAAAACGAAGTCATTGGCCCAGGCTCTGGGTGTCAGATGACAGGTGGCATCTGGGGCTCTAAGGACTTGCAGGGTCCTAGTTGCTGGCAGCTTTCGTTTTGGAAGGATCCAGCAGAGTTTGTAGATTCCTGGCTTGGCACTGCCCTGCCTGCCAGGCCAAGTGGCCACAAATGAAGGCCATTTTCCATGGGAAAAAGAAGTCCTTTCCCCAGGGTCTCAGTAATATGTTCAAGGTGGCGTTTGAGGCTCTAAGTACTTCCAGGGCCCTAGTTGCTGCCAGCTTTTCTTTTGGAAAAATCCAGCAACGATTGCATCATTCTAGCTAGGCTCCCACTTTCTGCCAGGGTGAGTGGCTGCCAAGGGAGGCCATTTGCCATGGGAAAAAGAAGTCCTTTCCCCAGGGTCTGGGTGTCAGATGAAAGGTGGCCTTTGGGGTTCTGAGGACTTGTAGGGTAGTACTTACTGGCTAGAGTAGAGGAAATGGATTCTATTTGAATATCTGTCTAGAGGCTTTGCCCCACAGGTCCTGGTTGTCCTTGATGGGCTGCAGCTGTGAGCATTGAAGAGAACTGGGATAAAAGGGGGCGGCGTAGCCATTCAGGGAGAGCCTTGAAGGAGCCCTGAACTGGGAAAGAACAGCATGCAGAAGAAAGCGTCTGTGCTGTGAAGATCTGCAGCCATAAGAACACACCGAGGAGGTATGGACTTTAGCAATCTGAGAACAGCATGATGGGACTCTAGAGAAATAGAACAACAACAAGTGGCAGCTTTAGATTTGGAGCAATCCAGCAAAGCTTGCAAATTTCTTGCTGGGCACCACCCTCTTGGTCAGGGCGAGTGGCCAGAAATGGAGGCCATTTTCCATGGGGAAAACGAAGTCATTGGCCCAGGCTCTGGGTGTCAGATGACTGGTGGCATCTGGGGCTCTAAGGACTTGCAGGGTCCTAGTTGCTGGCAGCTTTCGTTCTGGAAGGATCCAGCAGAGTTTGTAGATTCCTGGCTTGGCACTGCCCTGCCTGCCAGGCCAAGTGGCCACAAATGAAGGCCATTTTCCATGGGAAAAACGAAGTCCTTTCCCCAGGGTCTCAGTAATATGTTCAAGGTGGCGTTTGAGGCTCTAAGTACTTCCAGGGCCCTAGTTGCTGCCAGCTTTTCTTTTGGAAAAATCCAGCAACGATTGCATCATTCTAGCTAGGCTCCCACTTTCTGCCAGGGTGAGTGGCTGCCAAGGGAGGCCATTTGCCATGGGAAAAAGAAGTCCTTTCCCCAGGGTCTGGGTGTCAGATGAAAGGTGGCCTTTGGGGTTCTGAGGACTTGTAGGGTAGTACTTACTGGCTAGAGTAGAGGAAATGGATTCTATTTGAATATCTGTCTAGAGGCTTTGCCCCACAGGTCCTGGTTGTCCTTGATGGGCTGCAGCTGTGAGCATTGAAGAGAACTGGGATAAAAGGGGGCGGCGTAGCCATTCAGGGAGAGCCTTGAAGGAGCCCTGAACTGGGAAAGAACAGCATGCAGAAGAAAGCGTCTGTGCTGTGAAGATCTGCAGCCATAAGAACACACCGAGGAGGTATGGACTTTAGCAATCTGAGAACAGCATGATGGGACTCTAGAGAAATAGAACAACAACAAGTGGCAGCTTTAGATTTGGAGCAATCCAGCAAAGCTTGCAAATTTCTTGCTGGGCACCACCCTCTTGGTCAGGGCGAGTGGCCAGAAATGGAGGCCATTTTCCATGGGGAAAACGAAGTCATTGGCCCAGGCTCTGGGTGTCAGATGACAGGTGGCATCTGGGGCTCTAAGGACTTGCAGGGTCCTAGTTGCTGGCAGCTTTCGTTCTGGAAGGATCCAGCAGAGTTTGTAGATTCCTGGCTTGGCACTGCCCTGCCTGCCAGGCCAAGTGGCCACAAATGAAGGCCATTTTCCATGGGAAAAACGAAGTCCTTTCCCCAGGGTCTCAGGAATATGTTCAAGGTGGCGTTTGAGGCTCTAAGTACTTCCAGGGCCCTAGTTGCTGCCAGCTTTTCTTTTGGAAAAATCCAGCAACGATTGCATCATTCTAGCTAGGCTCCCACTTTCTGCCAGGGTGAGTGGCTGCCAAGGGAGGCCATTTGCCATGGGAAAAAGAAGTCCTTTCCCCAGGGTCTGGGTGTCAGATGAAAGGTGGCCTTTGGGGTTCTGAGGACTTGTAGGGTAGTACTTACTGGCTAGAGTAGAGGAAATGGATTCTATTTGAATATCTGTCTAGAGGCTTTGCCCCACAGGTCCTGGTTGTCCTTGATGGGCTGCAGCTGTGAGCATTGAAGAGAACTGGGATAAAAGGGGGCGGCGTAGCCATTCAGGGAGAGCCTTGAAGGAGCCCTGAACTGGGAAAGAACAGCATGCAGAAGAAAGCGTCTGTGCTGTGAAGATCTGCAGCCATAAGAACACACCGAGGAGGTATGGACTTTAGCAATCTGAGAACAGCATGATGGGACTCTAGAGAAATAGAACAACAACAAGTGGCAGCTTTCGATTTGGAGCAATCCAGCAAAGCTTGCAAATTTCTTGCTGGGCACCACCCTCTTGGTCAGGGCGAGTGGCCAGAAATGGAGGCCATTTTCCATGGGGAAAACGAAGTCATTGGCCCAGGCTCTGGGTGTCAGATGACAGGTGGCATCTGGGGCTCTAAGGACTTGCAGGGTCCTAGTTGCTGGCAGCTTTCGTTCTGGAAGGATCCAGCAGAGTTTGTAGATTCCTGGCTTGGCACTGCCCTGCCTGCCAGGCCAAGTGGCCACAAATGAAGGCCATTTTCCATGGGAAAAACGAAGTCCTTTCCCCAGGGTCTCAGTAATATGTTCAAGGTGGCGTTTGAGGCTCTAAGTACTTCCAGGGCCCTAGTTGCTGCCAGCTTTTCTTTTGGAAAAATCCAGCAACGATTGCATCATTCTAGCTAGGCTCCCACTTTCTGCCAGGGTGAGTGGCTGCCAAGGGAGGCCATTTGCCATGGGAAAAAGAAGTCCTTTCCCCAGGGTCTGGGTGTCAGATGAAAGGTGGCCTTTGGGGTTCTGAGGACTTGTAGGGTAGTACTTACTGGCTAGAGTAGAGGAAATGGATTCTATTTGAATATCTGTCTAGAGGCTTTGCCCCACAGGTCCTGGTTGTCCTTGATGGGCTGCAGCTGTGAGCATTGAAGAGAACTGGGATAAAAGGGGGCGGCGTAGCCATTCAGGGAGAGCCTTGAAGGAGCCCTGAACTGGGAAAGAACAGCATGCAGAAGAAAGCGTCTGTGCTGTGAAGATCTGCAGCCATAAGAACACACCGAGGAGGTATGGACTTTAGCAATCTGAGAACAGCATGATGGGACTCTAGAGAAATAGAACAACAACAAGTGGCAGCTTTAGATTTGGAGCAATCCAGCAAAGCTTGCAAATTTCTTGCTGGGCACCACCCTCTTGGTCAGGGCGAGTGGCCAGAAATGGAGGCCATTTTCCATGGGGAAAACGAAGTCATTGGCCCAGGCTCTGGGTGTCAGATGACTGGTGGCATCTGGGGCTCTAAGGACTTGCAGGGTCCTAGTTGCTGGCAGCTTTCGTTCTGGAAGGATCCAGCAGAGTTTGTAGATTCCTGGCTTGGCACTGCCCTGCCTGCCAGGCCAAGTGGCCACAAATGAAGGCCATTTTCCATGGGAAAAACGAAGTCCTTTCCCCAGGGTCTCAGTAATATGTTCAAGGTGGCGTTTGAGGCTCTAAGTACTTCCAGGGCCCTAGTTGCTGCCAGCTTTTCTTTTGGAAAAATCCAGCAACGATTGCATCATTCTAGCTAGGCTCCCACTTTCTGCCAGGGTGAGTGGCTGCCAAGGGAGGCCATTTGCCATGGGAAAAAGAAGTCCTTTCCCCAGGGTCTGGGTGTCAGATGAAAGGTGGCCTTTGGGGTTCTGAGGACTTGTAGGGTAGTACTTACTGGCTAGAGTAGAGGAAATGGATTCTATTTGAATATCTGTCTAGAGGCTTTGCCCCACAGGTCCTGGTTGTCCTTGATGGGCTGCAGCTGTGAGCATTGAAGAGAACTGGGATAAAAGGGGGCGGCTTAGCCATTCAGGGAGAGCCTTGAAGGAGCCCTGAACTGGGAAAGAACAGCATGCAGAAGAAAGCGTCTGTGCTGTGAAGATCTGCAGCCATAAGAACACACCGAGGAGGTATGGACTTTAGCAATCTGAGAACAGCATGATGGGACTCTAGAGAAATAGAACAACAACAAGTGGCAGCTTTAGATTTGGAGCAATCCAGCAAAGCTTGCAAATTTCTTGCTGGGCACCACCCTCTTGGTCAGGGCGAGTGGCCAGAAATGGAGGCCATTTTCCATGGGGAAAACGAAGTCATTGGCCCAGGCTCTGGGTGTCAGATGACTGGTGGCATCTGGGGCTCTAAGGACTTGCAGGGTCCTAGTTGCTGGCAGCTTTCGTTCTGGAAGGATCCAGCAGAGTTTGTAGATTCCTGGCTTGGCACTGCCCTGCCTGCCAGGCCAAGTGGCCACAAATGAAGGCCATTTTCCATGGGAAAAACGAAGTCCTTTCCCCAGGGTCTCAGTAATATGTTCAAGGTGGCGTTTGAGGCTCTAAGTACTTCCAGGGCCCTAGTTGCTGCCAGCTTTTCTTTTGGAAAAATCCAGCAACGATTGCATCATTCTAGCTAGGCTCCCACTTTCTGCCAGGGTGAGTGGCTGCCAAGGGAGGCCATTTGCCATGGGAAAAAGAAGTCCTTTCCCCAGGGTCTGGGTGTCAGATGAAAGGTGGCCTTTGGGGTTCTGAGGACTTGTAGGGTAGTACTTACTGGCTAGAGTAGAGGAAATGGATTCTATTTGAATATCTGTCTAGAGGCTTTGCCCCACAGGTCCTGGTTGTCCTTGATGGGCTGCAGCTGTGAGCATTGAAGAGAACTGGGATAAAAGGGGGCGGCTTAGCCATTCAGGGAGAGCCTTGAAGGAGCCCTGAACTGGGAAAGAACAGCATGCAGAAGAAAGCGTCTGTGCTGTGAAGATCTGCAGCCATAAGAACACACCGAGGAGGTATGGACTTTAGCAATCTGAGAACAGCATGATGGGACTCTAGAGAAATAGAACAACAACAAGTGGCAGCTTTAGATTTGGAGCAATCCAGCAAAGCTTGCAAATTTCTTGCTGGGCACCACCCTCTTGGTCAGGGCGAGTGGCCAGAAATGGAGGCCATTTTCCATGGGGAAAACGAAGTCATTGGCCCAGGCTCTGGGTGTCAGATGACTGGTGGCATCTGGGGCTCTAAGGACTTGCAGGGTCCTAGTTGCTGGCAGCTTTCGTTCTGGAAGGATCCAGCAGAGTTTGTAGATTCCTGGCTTGGCACTGCCCTGCCTGCCAGGCCAAGTGGCCACAAATGAAGGCCATTTTCCATGGGAAAAACGAAGTCCTTTCCCCAGGGTCTCAGTAATATGTTCAAGGTGGCGTTTGAGGCTCTAAGTACTTCCAGGGCCCTAGTTGCTGCCAGCTTTTCTTTTGGAAAAATCCAGCAACGATTGCATCATTCTAGCTAGGCTCCCACTTTCTGCCAGGGTGAGTGGCTGCCAAGGGAGGCCATTTGCCATGGGAAAAAGAAGTCCTTTCCCCAGGGTCTGGGTGTCAGATGAAAGGTGGCCTTTGGGGTTCTGAGGACTTGTAGGGTAGTACTTACTGGCTAGAGTAGAGGAAATGGATTCTATTTGAATATCTGTCCCACAGGTCCTGGTTGTCCTTGATGGGCTGCAGCTGTGAGCATTGAAGAGAACTGGGATAAAAGGGGGCGGCGTAGCCATTCAGGGAGAGCCTTGAAGGAGCCCTGAACTGGGAAAGAACAGCATGCAGAAGAAAGCGTCTGTGCTGTGAAGATCTGAAGCCATAAGAACACACCGAGGAGGTATGGACTTTAGCAATCTGAGAACAGCATGATGGGACTCTAGAGAAATAGAACAACAACAAGTGGCAGCTTTCGATTTGGAGCAATCCAGCAAAGCTTGCAAATTTCTTGCTGGGCACCACCCTCTTGGTCAGGGCGAGTGGCCAGAAATGGAGGCCATTTTCCATGGGGAAAACGAAGTCATTGGCCCAGGCTCTGGGTGTCAGATGACTGGTGGCATCTGGGGCTCTAAGGACTTGCAGGGTCCTAGTTGCTGGCAGCTTTCGTTCTGGAAGGATCCAGCAGAGTTTGTAGATTCCTGGCTTGGCACTGCCCTGCCTGCCAGGCCAAGTGGCCACAAATGAAGGCCATTTTCCATGGGAAAAACGAAGTCCTTTCCCCAGGGTCTCAGTAATATGTTCAAGGTGGCGTTTGAGGCTCTAAGTACTTCCAGGGCCCTAGTTGCTGCCAGCTTTTCTTTTGGAAAAATCCAGCAACGATTGCATCATTCTAGCTAGGCTCCCACTTTCTGCCAGGGTGAGTGGCTGCCAAGGGAGGCCATTTGCCATGGGAAAAAGAAGTCCTTTCCCCAGGGTCTGGGTGTCAGATGAAAGGTGGCCTTTGGGGTTCTGAGGACTTGTAGGGTAGTACTTACTGGCTAGAGTAGAGGAAATGGATTCTATTTGAATATCTGTCTAGAGGCTTTGCCCCACAGGTCCTGGTTGTCCTTGATGGGCTGCAGCTGTGAGCATTGAAGAGAACTGGGATAAAAGGGGGCGGCGTAGCCATTCAGGGAGAGCCTTGAAGGAGCCCTGAACTGGGAAAGAACAGCATGCAGAAGAAAGCGTCTGTGCTGTGAAGATCTGCAGCCATAAGAACACACCGAGGAGGTATGGACTTTAGCAATCTGAGAACAGCATGATGGGACTCTAGAGAAATAGAACAACAACAAGTGGCAGCTTTCGATTTGGAGCAATCCAGCAAAGCTTGCAAATTTCTTGCTGGGCACCACCCTCTTGGTCAGGGCGAGTGGCCAGAAATGGAGGCCATTTTCCATGGGGAAAACGAAGTCATTGGCCCAGGCTCTGGGTGTCAGATGACAGGTGGCATCTGGGGCTCTAAGGACTTGCAGGGTCCTAGTTGCTGGCAGCTTTCGTTCTGGAAGGATCCAGCAGAGTTTGTAGATTCCTGGCTTGGCACTGCCCTGCCTGCCAGGCCAAGTGGCCACAAATGAAGGCCATTTTCCATGGGAAAAACGAAGTCCTTTCCCCAGGGTCTCAGGAATATGTTCAAGGTGGCGTTTGAGGCTCTAAGTACTTCCAGGGCCCTAGTTGCTGCCAGCTTTTCTTTTGGAAAAATCCAGCAACGATTGCATCATTCTAGCTAGGCTCCCACTTTCTGCCAGGGTGAGTGGCTGCCAAGGGAGGCCATTTGCCATGGGAAAAAGAAGTCCTTTCCCCAGGGTCTGGGTGTCAGATGAAAGGTGGCCTTTGGGGTTCTGAGGACTTGTAGGGTAGTACTTACTGGCTAGAGTAGAGGAAATGGATTCTATTTGAATATCTGTCTAGAGGCTTTGCCCCACAGGTCCTGGTTGTCCTTGATGGGCTGCAGCTGTGAGCATTGAAGAGAACTGGGATAAAAGGGGGCGGCGTAGCCATTCAGGGAGAGCCTTGAAGGAGCCCTGAACTGGGAAAGAACAGCATGCAGAAGAAAGCGTCTGTGCTGTGAAGATCTGCAGCCATAAGAACACACCGAGGAGGTATGGACTTTAGCAATCTGAGAACAGCATGATGGGACTCTAGAGAAATAGAACAACAACAAGTGGCAGCTTTCGATTTGGAGCAATCCAGCAAAGCTTGCAAATTTCTTGCTGGGCACCACCCTCTTGGTCAGGGCGAGTGGCCAGAAATGGAGGCCATTTTCCATGGGGAAAACGAAGTCATTGGCCCAGGCTCTGGGTGTCAGATGACAGGTGGCATCTGGGGCTCTAAGGACTTGCAGGGTCCTAGTTGCTGGCAGCTTTCGTTCTGGAAGGATCCAGCACAGTTTGTAGATTCCTGGCTTGGCACTGCCCTGCCTGCCAGGCCAAGTGGCCACAAATGAAGGCCATTTTCCATGGGAAAAACGAAGTCCTTTCCCCAGGGTCTCAGTAATATGTTCAAGGTGGCGTTTGAGGCTCTAAGTACTTCCAGGGCCCTAGTTGCTGCCAGCTTTTCTTTTGGAAAAATCCAGCAACGATTGCATCATTCTAGCTAGGCTCCCACTTTCTGCCAGGGTGAGTGGCTGCCAAGGGAGGCCATTTGCCATGGGAAAAAGAAGTCCTTTCCCCAGGGTCTGGGTGTCAGATGAAAGGTGGCCTTTGGGGTTCTGAGGACTTGTAGGGTAGTACTTACTGGCTAGAGTAGAGGAAATGGATTCTATTTGAATATCTGTCTAGAGGCTTTGCCCCACAGGTCCTGGTTGTCCTTGATGGGCTGCAGCTGTGAGCATTGAAGAGAACTGGGATAAAAGGGGGCGGCGTAGCCATTCAGGGAGAGCCTTGAAGGAGCCCTGAACTGGGAAAGAACAGCATGCAGAAGAAAGCGTCTGTGCTGTGAAGATCTGCAGCCATAAGAACACACCGAGGAGGTATGGACTTTAGCAATCTGAGAACAGCATGATGGGACTCTAGAGAAATAGAACAACAACAAGTGGCAGCTTTAGATTTGGAGCAATCCAGCAAAGCTTGCAAATTTCTTGCTGGGCACCACCCTCTTGGTCAGGGCGAGTGGCCAGAAATGGAGGCCATTTTCCATGGGGAAAACGAAGTCATTGGCCCAGGCTCTGGGTGTCAGATGACTGGTGGCATCTGGGGCTCTAAGGACTTGCAGGGTCCTAGTTGCTGGCAGCTTTCGTTCTGGAAGGATCCAGCAGAGTTTGTAGATTCCTGGCTTGGCACTGCCCTGCCTGCCAGGCCAAGTGGCCACAAATGAAGGCCATTTTCCATGGGAAAAACGAAGTCCTTTCCCCAGGGTCTCAGTAATATGTTCAAGGTGGCGTTTGAGGCTCTAAGTACTTCCAGGGCCCTAGTTGCTGCCAGCTTTTCTTTTGGAAAAATCCAGCAACGATTGCATCATTCTAGCTAGGCTCCCACTTTCTGCCAGGGTGAGTGGCTGCCAAGGGAGGCCATTTGCCATGGGAAAAAGAAGTCCTTTCCCCAGGGTCTGGGTGTCAGATGAAAGGTGGCCTTTGGGGTTCTGAGGACTTGTAGGGTAGTACTTACTGGCTAGAGTAGAGGAAATGGATTCTATTTGAATATCTGTCTAGAGGCTTTGCCCCACAGGTCCTGGTTGTCCTTGATGGGCTGCAGCTGTGAGCATTGAAGAGAACTGGGATAAAAGGGGGCGGCTTAGCCATTCAGGGAGAGCCTTGAAGGAGCCCTGAACTGGGAAAGAACAGCATGCAGAAGAAAGCGTCTGTGCTGTGAAGATCTGCAGCCATAAGAACACACCGAGGAGGTATGGACTTTAGCAATCTGAGAACAGCATGATGGGACTCTAGAGAAATAGAACAACAACAAGTGGCAGCTTTAGATTTGGAGCAATCCAGCAAAGCTTGCAAATTTCTTGCTGGGCACCACCCTCTTGGTCAGGGCGAGTGGCCAGAAATGGAGGCCATTTTCCATGGGGAAAACGAAGTCATTGGCCCAGGCTCTGGGTGTCAGATGACTGGTGGCATCTGGGGCTCTAAGGACTTGCAGGGTCCTAGTTGCTGGCAGCTTTCGTTCTGGAAGGATCCAGCAGAGTTTGTAGATTCCTGGCTTGGCACTGCCCTGCCTGCCAGGCCAAGTGGCCACAAATGAAGGCCATTTTCCATGGGAAAAACGAAGTCCTTTCCCCAGGGTCTCAGTAATATGTTCAAGGTGGCGTTTGAGGCTCTAAGTACTTCCAGGGCCCTAGTTGCTGCCAGCTTTTCTTTTGGAAAAATCCAGCAACGATTGCATCATTCTAGCTAGGCTCCCACTTTCTGCCAGGGTGAGTGGCTGCCAAGGGAGGCCATTTGCCATGGGAAAAAGAAGTCCTTTCCCCAGGGTCTGGGTGTCAGATGAAAGGTGGCCTTTGGGGTTCTGAGGACTTGTAGGGTAGTACTTACTGGCTAGAGTAGAGGAAATGGATTCTATTTGAATATCTGTCCCACAGGTCCTGGTTGTCCTTGATGGGCTGCAGCTGTGAGCATTGAAGAGAACTGGGATAAAAGGGGGCGGCGTAGCCATTCAGGGAGAGCCTTGAAGGAGCCCTGAACTGGGAAAGAACAGCATGCAGAAGAAAGCGTCTGTGCTGTGAAGATCTGCAGCCATAAGAACACACCGAGGAGGTATGGACTTTAGCAATCTGAGAACAGCATGATGGGACTCTAGAGAAATAGAACAACAACAAGTGGCAGCTTTAGATTTGGAGCAATCCAGCAAAGCTTGCAAATTTCTTGCTGGGCACCACCCTCTTGGTCAGGGCGAGTGGCCAGAAATGGAGGCCATTTTCCATGGGGAAAACAAAGTCATTGGCCCAGGCTCTGGGTGTCAGATGACTGGTGGCATCTGGGGCTCTAAGGACTTGCAGGGTCCTAGTTGCTGGCAGCTTTCGTTCTGGAAGGATCCAGCAGAGTTTGTAGATTCCTGGCTTGGCACTGCCCTGCCTGCCAGGCCAAGTGGCCACAAATGAAGGCCATTTTCCATGGGAAAAACGAAGTCCTTTCCCCAGGGTCTCAGTAATATGTTCAAGGTGGCGTTTGAGGCTCTAAGTACTTCCAGGGCCCTAGTTGCTGCCAGCTTTTCTTTTGGAAAAATCCAGCAACGATTGCATCATTCTAGCTAGGCTCCCACTTTCTGCCAGGGTGAGTGGCTGCCAAGGGAGGCCATTTGCCATGGGAAAAAGAAGTCCTTTCCCCAGGGTCTGGGTGTCAGATGAAAGGTGGCCTTTGGGGTTCTGAGGACTTGTAGGGTAGTACTTACTGGCTAGAGTAGAGGAAATGGATTCTATTTGAATATCTGTCCCACAGGTCCTGGTTGTCCTTGATGGGCTGCAGCTGTGAGCATTGAAGAGAACTGGGATAAAAGGGGGCGGCGTAGCCATTCAGGGAGAGCCTTGAAGGAGCCCTGAACTGGGAAAGAACAGCATGCAGAAGAAAGCGTCTGTGCTGTGAAGATCTGCAGCCATAAGAACACACCGAGGAGGTATGGATTTTAGCAATCTGAGAACAGCATTATGGGACTCTAGAGAAATAGAACAACAACAAGTGGCAGCTTTCGATTTGGAGCAATCCAGCAAAGCTTGCAAATTTCTTGCTGGGCACCACCCTCTTGGTCAGGGCGAGTGGCCAGAAATGGAGGCCATTTTCCATGGGGAAAACGAAGTCATTGGCCCAGGCTCTGGGTGTCAGATGACAGGTGGCATCTGGGGCTCTAAGGACTTGCAGGGTCCTAGTTGCTGGCAGCTTTCGTTTTGGAAGGATCCAGCAGAGTTTGTAGATTCCTGGCTTGGCACTGCCCTGCCTGCCAGGCCAAGTGGCCACAAATGAAGGCCATTTTCCATGGGAAAAAGAAGTCCTTTCCCCAGGGTCTCAGTAATATGTTCAAGGTGGCGTTTGAGGCTCTAAGTACTTCCAGGGCCCTAGTTGCTGCCAGCTTTTCTTTTGGAAAAATCCAGCAACGATTGCATCATTCTAGCTAGGCTCCCACTTTCTGCCAGGGTGAGTGGCTGCCAAGGGAGGCCATTTGCCATGGGAAAAAGAAGTCCTTTCCCCAGGGTCTGGGTGTCAGATGAAAGGTGGCCTTTGGGGTTCTGAGGACTTGTAGGGTAGTACTTACTGGCTAGAGTAGAGGAAATGGATTCTATTTGAATATCTGTCTAGAGGCTTTGCCCCACAGGTCCTGGTTGTCCTTGATGGGCTGCAGCTGTGAGCATTGAAGAGAACTGGGATAAAAGGGGGCGGCGTAGCCATTCAGGGAGAGCCTTGAAGGAGCCCTGAACTGGGAAAGAACAGCATGCAGAAGAAAGCGTCTGTGCTGTGAAGATCTGCAGCCATAAGAACACACCGAGGAGGTATGGACTTTAGCAATCTGAGAACAGCATGATGGGACTCTAGAGAAATAGAACAACAACAAGTGGCAGCTTTCGATTTGGAGCAATCCAGCAAAGCTTGCAAATTTCTTGCTGGGCACCACCCTCTTGGTCAGGGCGAGTGGCCAGAAATGGAGGCCATTTTCCATGGGGAAAACGAAGTCATTGGCCCAGGCTCTGGGTGTCAGATGACTGGTGGCATCTGGGGCTCTAAGGACTTGCAGGGTCCTAGTTGCTGGCAGCTTTCGTTCTGGAAGGATCCAGCAGAGTTTGTAGATTCCTGGCTTGGCACTGCCCTGCCTGCCAGGCCAAGTGGCCACAAATGAAGGCCATTTTCCATGGGAAAAACGAAGTCCTTTCCCCAGGGTCTCAGTAATATGTTCAAGGTGGCGTTTGAGGCTCTAAGTACTTCCAGGGCCCTAGTTGCTGCCAGCTTTTCTTTTGGAAAAATCCAGCAACGATTGCATCATTCTAGCTAGGCTCCCACTTTCTGCCAGGGTGAGTGGCTGCCAAGGGAGGCCATTTGCCATGGGAAAAAGAAGTCCTTTCCCCAGGGTCTGGGTGTCAGATGAAAGGTGGCCTTTGGGGTTCTGAGGACTTGTAGGGTAGTACTTACTGGCTAGAGTAGAGGAAATGGATTCTATTTGAATATCTGTCTAGAGGCTTTGCCCCACAGGTCCTGGTTGTCCTTGATGGGCTGCAGCTGTGAGCATTGAAGAGAACTGGGATAAAAGGGGGCGGCGTAGCCATTCAGGGAGAGCCTTGAAGGAGCCCTGAACTGGGAAAGAACAGCATGCAGAAGAAAGCGTCTGTGCTGTGAAGATCTGCAGCCATAAGAACACACCGAGGAGGTATGGACTTTAGCAATCTGAGAACAGCATGATGGGACTCTAGAGAAATAGAACAACAACAAGTGGCAGCTTTAGATTTGGAGCAATCCAGCAAAGCTTGCAAATTTCTTGCTGGGCACCACCCTCTTGGTCAGGGCGAGTGGCCAGAAATGGAGGCCATTTTCCATGGGGAAAACGAAGTCATTGGCCCAGGCTCTGGGTGTCAGATGACTGGTGGCATCTGGGGCTCTAAGGACTTGCAGGGTCCTAGTTGCTGGCAGCTTTCGTTCTGGAAGGATCCAGCAGAGTTTGTAGATTCCTGGCTTGGCACTGCCCTGCCTGCCAGGCCAAGTGGCCACAAATGAAGGCCATTTTCCATGGGAAAAACGAAGTCCTTTCCCCAGGGTCTCAGGAATATGTTCAAGGTGGCGTTTGAGGCTCTAAGTACTTCCAGGGCCCTAGTTGCTGCCAGCTTTTCTTTTGGAAAAATCCAGCAACGATTGCATCATTCTAGCTAGGCTCCCACTTTCTGCCAGGGTGAGTGGCTGCCAAGGGAGGCCATTTGCCATGGGAAAAAGAAGTCCTTTCCCCAGGGTCTGGGTGTCAGATGAAAGGTGGCCTTTGGGGTTCTGAGGACTTGTAGGGTAGTACTTACTGGCTAGAGTAGAGGAAATGGATTCTATTTGAATATCTGTCTAGAGGCTTTGCCCCACAGGTCCTGGTTGTCCTTGATGGGCTGCAGCTGTGAGCATTGAAGAGAACTGGGATAAAAGGGGGCGGCTTAGCCATTCAGGGAGAGCCTTGAAGGAGCCCTGAACTGGGAAAGAACAGCATGCAGAAGAAAGCGTCTGTGCTGTGAAGATCTGCAGCCATAAGAACACACCGAGGAGGTATGGACTTTAGCAATCTGAGAACAGCATGATGGGACTCTAGAGAAATAGAACAACAACAAGTGGCAGCTTTAGATTTGGAGCAATCCAGCAAAGCTTGCAAATTTCTTGCTGGGCACCACCCTCTTGGTCAGGGCGAGTGGCCAGAAATGGAGGCCATTTTCCATGGGGAAAACGAAGTCATTGGCCCAGGCTCTGGGTGTCAGATGACAGGTGGCATCTGGGGCTCTAAGGACTTGCAGGGTCCTAGTTGCTGGCAGCTTTAGTTCTGGAAGGATCCAGCACAGTTTGTAGATTCCTGGCTTGGCACTGCCCTGCCTGCCAGGCCAAGTGGCCACAAATGAAGGCCATTTTCCATGGGAAAAAGAAGTCCTTTCCCCAGGGTCTCAGTAATATGTTCAAGGTGGCGTTTGAGGCTCTAAGTACTTCCAGGGCCCTAGTTGCTGGCAGCTTTTCTTTTGGAAAAATCCAGCAACGATTGCATCATTCTAGCTAGGCTCCCACTTTCTGCCAGGGTGAGTGGCTGCCAAGGGAGGCCATTTGCCATGGGAAAAAGAAGTCCTTTCCCCAGGGTCTGGGTGTCAGATGAAAGGTGGCCTTTGGGGTTCTGAGGACTTGTAGGGTAGTACTTACTGGCTAGAGTAGAGGAAATGGATTCTATTTGAATATCTGTCTAGAGGCTTTGCCCCACAGGTCCTGGTTGTCCTTGATGGGCTGCAGCTGTGAGCATTGAAGAGAACTGGGATAAAAGGGGGCGGCGTAGCCATTCAGGGAGAGCCTTGAAGGAGCCCTGAACTGGGAAAGAACAGCATGCAGAAGAAAGCGTCTGTGCTATGAAGATCTGCAGCCATAAGAACACACCGAGGAGGTATGGACTTTAGCAATCTGAGAACAGCATGATGGGACTCTAGAGAAATAGAACAACAACAAGTGGCAGCTTTAGATTTGGAGCAATCCAGCAAAGCTTGCAAATTTCTTGCTGGGCACCACCCTCTTGGTCAGGGCGAGTGGCCAGAAATGGAGGCCATTTTCCATGGGGAAAACGAAGTCATTGGCCCAGGCTCTGGGTGTCAGATGACAGGTGGCATCTGGGGCTCTAAGGACTTGCAGGGTCCTAGTTGCTGGCAGCTTTCGTTTTGGAAGGATCCAGCACAGTTTGTAGATTCCTGGCTTGGCACTGCCCTGCCTGCCAGGCCAAGTGGCCACAAATGAAGGCCATTTTCCATGGGAAAAACGAAGTCCTTTCCCCAGGGTCTCAGTAATATGTTCAAGGTGGCGTTTGAGGCTCTAAGTACTTCCAGGGCCCTAGTTGCTGGCAGCTTTTCTTTTGGAAAAATCCAGCAACGATTGCATCATTCTAGCTAGGCTCCCACTTTCTGCCAGGGTGAGTGGCTGCCAAGGGAGGCCATTTGCCATGGGAAAAAGAAGTCCTTTCCCCAGGGTCTGGGTGTCAGATGAAAGGTGGCCTTTGGGGTTCTGAGGACTTGTAGGGTAGTACTTACTGGCTAGAGTAGAGGAAATGGATTCTATTTGAATATCTGTCTAGAGGCTTTGCCCCACAGGTCCTGGTTGTCCTTGATGGGCTGCAGCTGTGAGCATTGAAGAGAACTGGGATAAAAGGGGGCGGCGTAGCCATTCAGGGAGAGCCTTGAAGGAGCCCTGAACTGGGAAAGAACAGCATGCAGAAGAAAGCGTCTGTGCTGTGAAGATCTGCAGCCATAAGAACACACCGAGGAGGTATGGACTTTAGCAATCTGAGAACAGCATGATGGGACTCTAGAGAAATAGAACAACAACAAGTGGCAGCTTTAGATTTGGAGCAATCCAGCAAAGCTTGCAAATTTCTTGCTGGGCACCACCCTCTTGGTCAGGGCGAGTGGCCAGAAATGGAGGCCATTTTCCATGGGGAAAACGAAGTCATTGGCCCAGGCTCTGGGTGTCAGATGACAGGTGGCATCTGGGGCTCTAAGGACTTGCAGGGTCCTAGTTGCTGGCAGCTTTCGTTCTGGAAGGATCCAGCACAGTTTGTAGATTCCTGGCTTGGCACTGCCCTGCCTGCCAGGCCAAGTGGCCAGAAATGAAGGCCATTTTCCATGGGAAAAACGAAGTCCTTTCCCCAGGGTCTCAGTAATATGTTCAAGGTGGCGTTTGAGGCTCTAAGTACTTCCAGGGCCCTAGTTGCTGGCAGCTTTTCTTTTGGAAAAATCCAGCAACGATTGCATCATTTTTGCTAGGCTCCCACTTTCTGCCAGGGTGAGTGGCTGCCAAGGGAGGCCATTTGCCATGGGAAAAAGAAGTCCTTTCCCCAGGGTCTGGGTGTCAGATGAAAGGTGGCCTTTGGGGTTCTGAGGACTTGTAGGGTAGTACTTACTGGCTAGAGTAGAGGAAATGGATTCTATTTGAATATCTGTCTAGAGGCTTTGCCCCACAGGTCCTGGTTGTCCTTGATGGGCTGCAGCTGTGAGCATTGAAGAGAACTGGGATAAAAGGGGGCGGCGTAGCCATTCAGGGAGAGCCTTGAAGGAGCCCTGAACTGGGAAAGAACAGCATGCAGAAGAAAGCGTCTGTGCTGTGAAGATCTGCAGCCATAAGAACACACCGAGGAGGTATGGACTTTAGCAATCTGAGAACAGCATGATGGGACTCTAGAGAAATAGAACAACAACAAGTGGCAGCTTTAGATTTGGAGCAATCCAGCAAAGCTTGCAAATTTCTTGCTGGGCACCACCCTCTTGGTCAGGGCGAGTGGCCAGAAATGGAGGCCATTTTCCATGGGGAAAACGAAGTCATTGGCCCAGGCTCTGGGTGTCAGATGACAGGTGGCATCTGGGGCTCTAAGGACTTGCAGGGTCCTAGTTGCTGGCAGCTTTCGTTCTGGAAGGATCCAGCAGAGTTTGTAGATTCCTGGCTTGGCACTGCCCTGCCTGCCAGGCCAAGTGGCCACAAATGAAGGCCATTTTCCATGGGAAAAAGAAGTCCTTTCCCCAGGGTCTCAGTAATATGTTCAAGGTGGCGTTTGAGGCTCTAAGTACTTCCAGGGCCCTAGTTGCTGGCAGCTTTTCTTTTGGAAAAATCCAGCAACGATTGCATCATTCTAGCTAGGCTCCCACTTTCTGCCAGGGTGAGTGGCTGCCAAGGGAGGCCATTTGCCATGGGAAAAAGAAGTCCTTTCCCCAGGGTCTGGGTGTCAGATGAAAGGTGGCCTTTGGGGTTCTGAGGACTTGTAGGGTAGTACTTACTGGCTAGAGTAGAGGAAATGGATTCTATTTGAATATCTGTCTAGAGGCTTTGCCCCACAGGTCCTGGTTGTCCTTGATGGGCTGCAGCTGTGAGCATTGAAGAGAACTGGGATAAAAGGGGGCGGCGTAGCCATTCAGGGAGAGCCTTGAAGGAGCCCTGAACTGGGAAAGAACAGCATGCAGAAGAAAGCGTCTGTGCTATGAAGATCTGCAGCCATAAGAACACACCGAGGAGGTATGGATTTTAGCAATCTGAGAACAGCATGATGGGACTCTAGAGAAATAGAACAACAACAAGTGGCAGCTTTAGATTTGGAGCAATCCAGCAAAGCTTGCAAATTTCTTGCTGGGCACCACCCTCTTGGTCAGGGCGAGTGGCCAGAAATGGAGGCCATTTTCCATGGGGAAAACGAAGTCATTGGCCCAGGCTCTGGGTGTCAGATGACAGGTGGCATCTGGGGCTCTAAGGACTTGCAGGGTCCTAGTTGCTGGCAGCTTTCGTTTTGGAAGGATCCAGCAGAGTTTGTAGATTCCTGGCTTGGCACTGCCCTGCCTGCCAGGCCAAGTGGCCACAAATGAAGGCCATTTTCCATGGGAAAAACGAAGTCCTTTCCCCAGGGTCTCAGTAATATGTTCAAGGTGGCGTTTGAGGCTCTAAGTACTTCCAGGGCCCTAGTTGCTGCCAGCTTTTCTTTTGGAAAAATCCAGCAACGATTGCATCATTTTTGCTAGGCTCCCACTTTCTGCCAGGGTGAGTGGCTGCCAAGGGAGGCCATTTGCCATGGGAAAAAGAAGTCCTTTCCCCAGGGTCTGGGTGTCAGATGAAAGGTGGCCTTTGGGGTTCTGAGGACTTGTAGGGTAGTACTTACTGGCTAGAGTAGAGGAAATGGATTCTATTTGAATATCTGTCCCACAGGTCCTGGTTGTCCTTGATGGGCTGCAGCTGTGAGCATTGAAGAGAACTGGGATAAAAGGGGGCGGCTTAGCCATTCAGGGAGAGCCTTGAAGGAGCCCTGAACTGGGAAAGAACAGCATGCAGAAGAAAGCGTCTGTGCTGTGAAGATCTGCAGCCATAAGAACACACCGAGGAGGTATGGACTTTAGCAATCTGAGAACAGCATTATGGGACTCTAGAGAAATAGAACAACAACAAGTGGCAGCTTTAGATTTGGAGCAATCCAGCAAAGCTTGCAAATTTCTTGCTGGGCACCACCCTCTTGGTCAGGGCGAGTGGCCAGAAATGGAGGCCATTTTCCATGGGGAAAACGAAGTCATTGGCCCAGGCTCTGGGTGTCAGATGACTGGTGGCATCTGGGGCTCTAAGGACTTGCAGGGTCCTAGTTGCTGGCAGCTTTCGTTCTGGAAGGATCCAGCAGAGTTTGTAGATTCCTGGCTTGGCACTGCCCTGCCTGCCAGGCCAAGTGGCCACAAATGAAGGCCATTTTCCATGGGAAAAACGAAGTCCTTTCCCCAGGGTCTCAGTAATATGTTCAAGGTGGCGTTTGAGGCTCTAAGTACTTCCAGGGCCCTAGTTGCTGCCAGCTTTTCTTTTGGAAAAATCCAGCAACGATTGCATCATTCTAGCTAGGCTCCCACTTTCTGCCAGGGTGAGTGGCTGCCAAGGGAGGCCATTTGCCATGGGAAAAAGAAGTCCTTTCCCCAGGGTCTGGGTGTCAGATGAAAGGTGGCCTTTGGGGTTCTGAGGACTTGTAGGGTAGTACTTACTGGCTAGAGTAGAGGAAATGGATTCTATTTGAATATCTGTCCCACAGGTCCTGGTTGTCCTTGATGGGCTGCAGCTGTGAGCATTGAAGAGAACTGGGATAAAAGGGGGCGGCGTAGCCATTCAGGGAGAGCCTTGAAGGAGCCCTGAACTGGGAAAGAACAGCATGCAGAAGAAAGCGTCTGTGCTGTGAAGATCTGCAGCCATAAGAACACACCGAGGAGGTATGGACTTTAGCAATCTGAGAACAGCATGATGGGACTCTAGAGAAATAGAACAACAACAAGTGGCAGCTTTCGATTTGGAGCAATCCAGCAAAGCTTGCAAATTTCTTGCTGGGCACCACCCTCTTGGTCAGGGCGAGTGGCCAGAAATGGAGGCCATTTTCCATGGGGAAAACGAAGTCATTGGCCCAGGCTCTGGGTTTCAGATGACAGGTGGCATCTGGGGCTCTAAGGACTTGCAGGGTCCTAGTTGCTGGCAGCTTTCGTTTTGGAAGGATCCAGCAGAGTTTGTAGATTCCTGGCTTGGCACTGCCCTGCCTGCCAGGCCAAGTGGCCACAAATGAAGGCCATTTTCCATGGGAAAAACGAAGTCCTTTCCCCAGGGTCTCAGTAATATGTTCAAGGTGGCGTTTGAGGCTCTAAGTACTTCCAGGGCCCTAGTTGCTGCCAGCTTTTCTTTTGGAAAAATCCAGCAACGATTGCATCATTTTTGCTAGGCTCCCACTTTCTGCCAGGGTGAGTGGCTGCCAAGGGAGGCCATTTGCCATGGGAAAAAGAAGTCCTTTCCCCAGGGTCTGGGTGTCAGATGAAAGGTGGCCTTTGGGGTTCTGAGGACTTGTAGGGTAGTACTTACTGGCTAGAGTAGAGGAAATGGATTCTATTTGAATATCTGTCCCACAGGTCCTGGTTGTCCTTGATGGGCTGCAGCTGTGAGCATTGAAGAGAACTGGGATAAAAGGGGGCGGCGTAGCCATTCAGGGAGAGCCTTGAAGGAGCCCTGAACTGGGAAAGAACAGCATGCAGAAGAAAGCGTCTGTGCTGTGAAGATCTGCAGCCATAAGAACACACCGAGGAGGTATGGACTTTAGCAATCTGAGAACAGCATGATGGGACTCTAGAGAAATAGAACAACAACAAGTGGCAGCTTTAGATTTGGAGCAATCCAGCAAAGCTTGCAAATTTCTTGCTGGGCACCACCCTCTTGGTCAGGGCGAGTGGCCAGAAATGGAGGCCATTTTCCATGGGGAAAACGAAGTCATTGGCCCAGGCTCTGGGTGTCAGATGACAGGTGGCATCTGGGGCTCTAAGGACTTGCAGGGTCCTAGTTGCTGGCAGCTTTCGTTTTGGAAGGATCCAGCAGAGTTTGTAGATTCCTGGCTTGGCACTGCCCTGCCTGCCAGGCCAAGTGGCCACAAATGAAGGCCATTTTCCATGGGAAAAAGAAGTCCTTTCCCCAGGGTCTCAGTAATATGTTCAAGGTGGCGTTTGAGGCTCTAAGTACTTCCAGGGCCCTAGTTGCTGCCAGCTTTTCTTTTGGAAAAATCCAGCAACGATTGCATCATTCTAGCTAGGCTCCCACTTTCTGCCAGGGTGAGTGGCTGCCAAGGGAGGCCATTTGCCATGGGAAAAAGAAGTCCTTTCCCCAGGGTCTGGGTGTCAGATGAAAGGTGGCCTTTGGGGTTCTGAGGACTTGTAGGGTAGTACTTACTGGCTAGAGTAGAGGAAATGGATTCTATTTGAATATCTGTCTAGAGGCTTTGCCCCACAGGTCCTGGTTGTCCTTGATGGGCTGCAGCTGTGAGCATTGAAGAGAACTGGGATAAAAGGGGGCGGCGTAGCCATTCAGGGAGAGCCTTGAAGGAGCCCTGAACTGGGAAAGAACAGCATGCAGAAGAAAGCGTCTGTGCTATGAAGATCTGCAGCCATAAGAACACACCGAGGAGGTATGGATTTTAGCAATCTGAGAACAGCATGATGGGACTCTAGAGAAATAGAACAACAACAAGTGGCAGCTTTCGATTTGGAGCAATCCAGCAAAGCTTGCAAATTTCTTGCTGGGCACCACCCTCTTGGTCAGGGCGAGTGGCCAGAAATGGAGGCCATTTTCCATGGGGAAAACGAAGTCATTGGCCCAGGCTCTGGGTGTCAGATGACAGGTGGCATCTGGGGCTCTAAGGACTTGCAGGGTCCTAGTTGCTGGCAGCTTTCGTTTTGGAAGGATCCAGCACAGTTTGTAGATTCCTGGCTTGGCACTGCCCTGCCTGCCAGGCCAAGTGGCCACAAATGAAGGCCATTTTCCATGGGAAAAACGAAGTCCTTTCCCCAGGGTCTCAGTAATATGTTCAAGGTGGCGTTTGAGGCTCTAAGTACTTCCAGGGCCCTAGTTGCTGCCAGCTTTTCTTTTGGAAAAATCCAGCAACGATTGCATCATTCTAGCTAGGCTCCCACTTTCTGCCAGGGTGAGTGGCTGCCAAGGGAGGCCATTTGCCATGGGAAAAAGAAGTCCTTTCCCCAGGGTCTGGGTGTCAGATGAAAGGTGGCCTTTGGGGTTCTGAGGACTTGTAGGGTAGTACTTACTGGCTAGAGTAGAGGAAATGGATTCTATTTGAATATCTGTCTAGAGGCTTTGCCCCACAGGTCCTGGTTGTCCTTGATGGGCTGCAGCTGTGAGCATTGAAGAGAACTGGGATAAAAGGGGGCGGCGTAGCCATTCAGGGAGAGCCTTGAAGGAGCCCTGAACTGGGAAAGAACAGCATGCAGAAGAAAGCGTCTGTGCTGTGAAGATCTGCAGCCATAAGAACACACCGAGGAGGTATGGACTTTAGCAATCTGAGAACAGCATGATGGGACTCTAGAGAAATAGAACAACAACAAGTGGCAGCTTTAGATTTGGAGCAATCCAGCAAAGCTTGCAAATTTCTTGCTGGGCACCACCCTCTTGGTCAGGGCGAGTGGCCAGAAATGGAGGCCATTTTCCATGGGGAAAACGAAGTCATTGGCCCAGGCTCTGGGTGTCAGATGACTGGTGGCATCTGGGGCTCTAAGGACTTGCAGGGTCCTAGTTGCTGGCAGCTTTCGTTCTGGAAGGATCCAGCAGAGTTTGTAGATTCCTGGCTTGGCACTGCCCTGCCTGCCAGGCCAAGTGGCCACAAATGAAGGCCATTTTCCATGGGAAAAACGAAGTCCTTTCCCCAGGGTCTCAGTAATATGTTCAAGGTGGCGTTTGAGGCTCTAAGTACTTCCAGGGCCCTAGTTGCTGCCAGCTTTTCTTTTGGAAAAATCCAGCAACGATTGCATCATTCTAGCTAGGCTCCCACTTTCTGCCAGGGTGAGTGGCTGCCAAGGGAGGCCATTTGCCATGGGAAAAAGAAGTCCTTTCCCCAGGGTCTGGGTGTCAGATGAAAGGTGGCCTTTGGGGTTCTGAGGACTTGTAGGGTAGTACTTACTGGCTAGAGTAGAGGAAATGGATTCTATTTGAATATCTGTCCCACAGGTCCTGGTTGTCCTTGATGGGCTGCAGCTGTGAGCATTGAAGAGAACTGGGATAAAAGGGGGCGGCGTAGCCATTCAGGGAGAGCCTTGAAGGAGCCCTGAACTGGGAAAGAACAGCATGCAGAAGAAAGCGTCTGTGCTGTGAAGATCTGCAGCCATAAGAACACACCGAGGAGGTATGGACTTTAGCAATCTGAGAACAGCATGATGGGACTCTAGAGAAATAGAACAACAACAAGTGGCAGCTTTAGATTTGGAGCAATCCAGCAAAGCTTGCAAATTTCTTGCTGGGCACCACCCTCTTGGTCAGGGCGAGTGGCCAGAAATGGAGGCCATTTTCCATGGGGAAAACAAAGTCATTGGCCCAGGCTCTGGGTGTCAGATGACTGGTGGCATCTGGGGCTCTAAGGACTTGCAGGGTCCTAGTTGCTGGCAGCTTTCGTTCTGGAAGGATCCAGCAGAGTTTGTAGATTCCTGGCTTGGCACTGCCCTGCCTGCCAGGCCAAGTGGCCACAAATGAAGGCCATTTTCCATGGGAAAAACGAAGTCCTTTCCCCAGGGTCTCAGTAATATGTTCAAGGTGGCGTTTGAGGCTCTAAGTACTTCCAGGGCCCTAGTTGCTGCCAGCTTTTCTTTTGGAAAAATCCAGCAACGATTGCATCATTCTAGCTAGGCTCCCACTTTCTGCCAGGGTGAGTGGCTGCCAAGGGAGGCCATTTGCCATGGGAAAAAGAAGTCCTTTCCCCAGGGTCTGGGTGTCAGATGAAAGGTGGCCTTTGGGGTTCTGAGGACTTGTAGGGTAGTACTTACTGGCTAGAGTAGAGGAAATGGATTCTATTTGAATATCTGTCCCACAGGTCCTGGTTGTCCTTGATGGGCTGCAGCTGTGAGCATTGAAGAGAACTGGGATAAAAGGGGGCGGCGTAGCCATTCAGGGAGAGCCTTGAAGGAGCCCTGAACTGGGAAAGAACAGCATGCAGAAGAAAGCGTCTGTGCTGTGAAGATCTGCAGCCATAAGAACACACCGAGGAGGTATGGACTTTAGCAATCTGAGAACAGCATGATGGGACTCTAGAGAAATAGAACAACAACAAGTGGCAGCTTTCGATTTGGAGCAATCCAGCAAAGCTTGCAAATTTCTTGCTGGGCACCACCCTCTTGGTCAGGGCGAGTGGCCAGAAATGGAGGCCATTTTCCATGGGGAAAACGAAGTCATTGGCCCAGGCTCTGGGTGTCAGATGACTGGTGGCATCTGGGGCTCTAAGGACTTGCAGGGTCCTAGTTGCTGGCAGCTTTCGTTCTGGAAGGATCCAGCAGAGTTTGTAGATTCCTGGCTTGGCACTGCCCTGCCTGCCAGGCCAAGTGGCCACAAATGAAGGCCATTTTCCATGGGAAAAACGAAGTCCTTTCCCCAGGGTCTCAGTAATATGTTCAAGGTGGCGTTTGAGGCTCTAAGTACTTCCAGGGCCCTAGTTGCTGCCAGCTTTTCTTTTGGAAAAATCCAGCAACGATTGCATCATTTTTGCTAGGCTCCCACTTTCTGCCAGGGTGAGTGGCTGCCAAGGGAGGCCATTTGCCATGGGAAAAAGAAGTCCTTTCCCCAGGGTCTGGGTGTCAGATGAAAGGTGGCCTTTGGGGTTCTGAGGACTTGTAGGGTAGTACTTACTGGCTAGAGTAGAGGAAATGGATTCTATTTGAATATCTGTCTAGAGGCTTTGCCCCACAGGTCCTGGTTGTCCTTGATGGGCTGCAGCTGTGAGCATTGAAGAGAACTGGGATAAAAGGGGGCGGCGTAGCCATTCAGGGAGAGCCTTGAAGGAGCCCTGAACTGGGAAAGAACAGCATGCAGAAGAAAGCGTCTGTGCTGTGAAGATCTGCAGCCATAAGAACACACCGAGGAGGTATGGACTTTAGCAATCTGAGAACAGCATGATGGGACTCTAGAGAAATAGAACAACAACAAGTGGCAGCTTTAGATTTGGAGCAATCCAGCAAAGCTTGCAAATTTCTTGCTGGGCACCACCCTCTTGGTCAGGGCGAGTGGCCAGAAATGGAGGCCATTTTCCATGGGGAAAACGAAGTCATTGGCCCAGGCTCTGGGTGTCAGATGACAGGTGGCATCTGGGGCTCTAAGGACTTGCAGGGTCCTAGTTGCTGGCAGCTTTCGTTCTGGAAGGATCCAGCAGAGTTTGTAGATTCCTGGCTTGGCACTGCCCTGCCTGCCAGGCCAAGTGGCCACAAATGAAGGCCATTTTCCATGGGAAAAACGAAGTCCTTTCCCCAGGGTCTCAGTAATATGTTCAAGGTGGCGTTTGAGGCTCTAAGTACTTCCAGGGCCCTAGTTGCTGCCAGCTTTTCTTTTGGAAAAATCCAGCAACGATTGCATCATTCTAGCTAGGCTCCCACTTTCTGCCAGGGTGAGTGGCTGCCAAGGGAGGCCATTTGCCATGGGAAAAAGAAGTCCTTTCCCCAGGGTCTGGGTGTCAGATGAAAGGTGGCCTTTGGGGTTCTGAGGACTTGTAGGGTAGTACTTACTGGCTAGAGTAGAGGAAATGGATTCTATTTGAATATCTGTCTAGAGGCTTTGCCCCACAGGTCCTGGTTGTCCTTGATGGGCTGCAGCTGTGAGCATTGAAGAGAACTGGGATAAAAGGGGGCGGCGTAGCCATTCAGGGAGAGCCTTGAAGGAGCCCTGAACTGGGAAAGAACAGCATGCAGAAGAAAGCGTCTGTGCTGTGAAGATCTGCAGCCATAAGAACACACCGAGGAGGTATGGACTTTAGCAATCTGAGAACAGCATGATGGGACTCTAGAGAAATAGAACAACAACAAGTGGCAGCTTTAGATTTGGAGCAATCCAGCAAAGCTTGCAAATTTCTTGCTGGGCACCACCCTCTTGGTCAGGGCGAGTGGCCAGAAATGGAGGCCATTTTCCATGGGGAAAACGAAGTCATTGGCCCAGGCTCTGGGTGTCAGATGACTGGTGGCATCTGGGGCTCTAAGGACTTGCAGGGTCCTAGTTGCTGGCAGCTTTCGTTCTGGAAGGATCCAGCAGAGTTTGTAGATTCCTGGCTTGGCACTGCCCTGCCTGCCAGGCCAAGTGGCCACAAATGAAGGCCATTTTCCATGGGAAAAACGAAGTCCTTTCCCCAGGGTCTCAGGAATATGTTCAAGGTGGCGTTTGAGGCTCTAAGTACTTCCAGGGCCCTAGTTGCTGCCAGCTTTTCTTTTGGAAAAATCCAGCAACGATTGCATCATTCTAGCTAGGCTCCCACTTTCTGCCAGGGTGAGTGGCTGCCAAGGGAGGCCATTTGCCATGGGAAAAAGAAGTCCTTTCCCCAGGGTCTGGGTGTCAGATGAAAGGTGGCCTTTGGGGTTCTGAGGACTTGTAGGGTAGTACTTACTGGCTAGAGTAGAGGAAATGGATTCTATTTGAATATCTGTCTAGAGGCTTTGCCCCACAGGTCCTGGTTGTCCTTGATGGGCTGCAGCTGTGAGCATTGAAGAGAACTGGGATAAAAGGGGGCGGCTTAGCCATTCAGGGAGAGCCTTGAAGGAGCCCTGAACTGGGAAAGAACAGCATGCAGAAGAAAGCGTCTGTGCTGTGAAGATCTGCAGCCATAAGAACACACCGAGGAGGTATGGACTTTAGCAATCTGAGAACAGCATGATGGGACTCTAGAGAAATAGAACAACAACAAGTGGCAGCTTTAGATTTGGAGCAATCCAGCAAAGCTTGCAAATTTCTTGCTGGGCACCACCCTCTTGGTCAGGGCGAGTGGCCAGAAATGGAGGCCATTTTCCATGGGGAAAACGAAGTCATTGGCCCAGGCTCTGGGTGTCAGATGACAGGTGGCATCTGGGGCTCTAAGGACTTGCAGGGTCCTAGTTGCTGGCAGCTTTCGTTCTGGAAGGATCCAGCACAGTTTGTAGATTCCTGGCTTGGCACTGCCCTGCCTGCCAGGCCAAGTGGCCACAAATGAAGGCCATTTTCCATGGGAAAAAGAAGTCCTTTCCCCAGGGTCTCAGTAATATGTTCAAGGTGGCGTTTGAGGCTCTAAGTACTTCCAGGGCCCTAGTTGCTGGCAGCTTTTCTTTTGGAAAAATCCAGCAACGATTGCATCATTCTAGCTAGGCTCCCACTTTCTGCCAGGGTGAGTGGCTGCCAAGGGAGGCCATTTGCCATGGGAAAAAGAAGTCCTTTCCCCAGGGTCTGGGTGTCAGATGAAAGGTGGCCTTTGGGGTTCTGAGGACTTGTAGGGTAGTACTTACTGGCTAGAGTAGAGGAAATGGATTCTATTTGAATATCTGTCTAGAGGCTTTGCCCCACAGGTCCTGGTTGTCCTTGATGGGCTGCAGCTGTGAGCATTGAAGAGAACTGGGATAAAAGGGGGCGGCGTAGCCATTCAGGGAGAGCCTTGAAGGAGCCCTGAACTGGGAAAGAACAGCATGCAGAAGAAAGCGTCTGTGCTATGAAGATCTGCAGCCATAAGAACACACCGAGGAGGTATGGACTTTAGCAATCTGAGAACAGCATGATGGGACTCTAGAGAAATAGAACAACAACAAGTGGCAGCTTTAGATTTGGAGCAATCCAGCAAAGCTTGCAAATTTCTTGCTGGGCACCACCCTCTTGGTCAGGGCGAGTGGCCAGAAATGGAGGCCATTTTCCATGGGGAAAACGAAGTCATTGGCCCAGGCTCTGGGTGTCAGATGACAGGTGGCATCTGGGGCTCTAAGGACTTGCAGGGTCCTAGTTGCTGGCAGCTTTCGTTTTGGAAGGATCCAGCACAGTTTGTAGATTCCTGGCTTGGCACTGCCCTGCCTGCCAGGCCAAGTGGCCACAAATGAAGGCCATTTTCCATGGGAAAAACGAAGTCCTTTCCCCAGGGTCTCAGTAATATGTTCAAGGTGGCGTTTGAGGCTCTAAGTACTTCCAGGGCCCTAGTTGCTGGCAGCTTTTCTTTTGGAAAAATCCAGCAACGATTGCATCATTCTAGCTAGGCTCCCACTTTCTGCCAGGGTGAGTGGCTGCCAAGGGAGGCCATTTGCCATGGGAAAAAGAAGTCCTTTCCCCAGGGTCTGGGTGTCAGATGAAAGGTGGCCTTTGGGGTTCTGAGGACTTGTAGGGTAGTACTTACTGGCTAGAGTAGAGGAAATGGATTCTATTTGAATATCTGTCTAGAGGCTTTGCCCCACAGGTCCTGGTTGTCCTTGATGGGCTGCAGCTGTGAGCATTGAAGAGAACTGGGATAAAAGGGGGCGGCGTAGCCATTCAGGGAGAGCCTTGAAGGAGCCCTGAACTGGGAAAGAACAGCATGCAGAAGAAAGCGTCTGTGCTGTGAAGATCTGCAGCCATAAGAACACACCGAGGAGGTATGGACTTTAGCAATCTGAGAACAGCATGATGGGACTCTAGAGAAATAGAACAACAACAAGTGGCAGCTTTAGATTTGGAGCAATCCAGCAAAGCTTGCAAATTTCTTGCTGGGCACCACCCTCTTGGTCAGGGCGAGTGGCCAGAAATGGAGGCCATTTTCCATGGGGAAAACGAAGTCATTGGCCCAGGCTCTGGGTGTCAGATGACAGGTGGCATCTGGGGCTCTAAGGACTTGCAGGGTCCTAGTTGCTGGCAGCTTTCGTTCTGGAAGGATCCAGCACAGTTTGTAGATTCCTGGCTTGGCACTGCCCTGCCTGCCAGGCCAAGTGGCCAGAAATGAAGGCCATTTTCCATGGGAAAAACGAAGTCCTTTCCCCAGGGTCTCAGTAATATGTTCAAGGTGGCGTTTGAGGCTCTAAGTACTTCCAGGGCCCTAGTTGCTGCCAGCTTTTCTTTTGGAAAAATCCAGCAACGATTGCATCATTTTTGCTAGGCTCCCACTTTCTGCCAGGGTGAGTGGCTGCCAAGGGAGGCCATTTGCCATGGGAAAAAGAAGTCCTTTCCCCAGGGTCTGGGTGTCAGATGAAAGGTGGCCTTTGGGGTTCTGAGGACTTGTAGGGTAGTACTTACTGGCTAGAGTAGAGGAAATGGATTCTATTTGAATATCTGTCTAGAGGCTTTGCCCCACAGGTCCTGGTTGTCCTTGATGGGCTGCAGCTGTGAGCATTGAAGAGAACTGGGATAAAAGGGGGCGGCGTAGCCATTCAGGGAGAGCCTTGAAGGAGCCCTGAACTGGGAAAGAACAGCATGCAGAAGAAAGCGTCTGTGCTGTGAAGATCTGCAGCCATAAGAACACACCGAGGAGGTATGGACTTTAGCAATCTGAGAACAGCATGATGGGACTCTAGAGAAATAGAACAACAACAAGTGGCAGCTTTAGATTTGGAGCAATCCAGCAAAGCTTGCAAATTTCTTGCTGGGCACCACCCTCTTGGTCAGGGCGAGTGGCCAGAAATGGAGGCCATTTTCCATGGGGAAAACGAAGTCATTGGCCCAGGCTCTGGGTGTCAGATGACAGGTGGCATCTGGGGCTCTAAGGACTTGCAGGGTCCTAGTTGCTGGCAGCTTTCGTTCTGGAAGGATCCAGCAGAGTTTGTAGATTCCTGGCTTGGCACTGCCCTGCCTGCCAGGCCAAGTGGCCACAAATGAAGGCCATTTTCCATGGGAAAAAGAAGTCCTTTCCCCAGGGTCTCAGTAATATGTTCAAGGTGGCGTTTGAGGCTCTAAGTACTTCCAGGGCCCTAGTTGCTGGCAGCTTTTCTTTTGGAAAAATCCAGCAACGATTGCATCATTCTAGCTAGGCTCCCACTTTCTGCCAGGGTGAGTGGCTGCCAAGGGAGGCCATTTGCCATGGGAAAAAGAAGTCCTTTCCCCAGGGTCTGGGTGTCAGATGAAAGGTGGCCTTTGGGGTTCTGAGGACTTGTAGGGTAGTACTTACTGGCTAGAGTAGAGGAAATGGATTCTATTTGAATATCTGTCTAGAGGCTTTGCCCCACAGGTCCTGGTTGTCCTTGATGGGCTGCAGCTGTGAGCATTGAAGAGAACTGGGATAAAAGGGGGCGGCGTAGCCATTCAGGGAGAGCCTTGAAGGAGCCCTGAACTGGGAAAGAACAGCATGCAGAAGAAAGCGTCTGTGCTATGAAGATCTGCAGCCATAAGAACACACCGAGGAGGTATGGATTTTAGCAATCTGAGAACAGCATGATGGGACTCTAGAGAAATAGAACAACAACAAGTGGCAGCTTTAGATTTGGAGCAATCCAGCAAAGCTTGCAAATTTCTTGCTGGGCACCACCCTCTTGGTCAGGGCGAGTGGCCAGAAATGGAGGCCATTTTCCATGGGGAAAACGAAGTCATTGGCCCAGGCTCTGGGTGTCAGATGACAGGTGGCATCTGGGGCTCTAAGGACTTGCAGGGTCCTAGTTGCTGGCAGCTTTCGTTTTGGAAGGATCCAGCAGAGTTTGTAGATTCCTGGCTTGGCACTGCCCTGCCTGCCAGGCCAAGTGGCCACAAATGAAGGCCATTTTCCATGGGAAAAACGAAGTCCTTTCCCCAGGGTCTCAGTAATATGTTCAAGGTGGCGTTTGAGGCTCTAAGTACTTCCAGGGCCCTAGTTGCTGCCAGCTTTTCTTTTGGAAAAATCCAGCAACGATTGCATCATTTTTGCTAGGCTCCCACTTTCTGCCAGGGTGAGTGGCTGCCAAGGGAGGCCATTTGCCATGGGAAAAAGAAGTCCTTTCCCCAGGGTCTGGGTGTCAGATGAAAGGTGGCCTTTGGGGTTCTGAGGACTTGTAGGGTAGTACTTACTGGCTAGAGTAGAGGAAATGGATTCTATTTGAATATCTGTCCCACAGGTCCTGGTTGTCCTTGATGGGCTGCAGCTGTGAGCATTGAAGAGAACTGGGATAAAAGGGGGCGGCGTAGCCATTCAGGGAGAGCCTTGAAGGAGCCCTGAACTGGGAAAGAACAGCATGCAGAAGAAAGCGTCTGTGCTGTGAAGATCTGCAGCCATAAGAACACACCGAGGAGGTATGGACTTTAGCAATCTGAGAACAGCATGATGGGACTCTAGAGAAATAGAACAACAACAAGTGGCAGCTTTCGATTTGGAGCAATCCAGCAAAGCTTGCAAATTTCTTGCTGGGCACCACCCTCTTGGTCAGGGCGAGTGGCCAGAAATGGAGGCCATTTTCCATGGGGAAAACGAAGTCATTGGCCCAGGCTCTGGGTTTCAGATGACAGGTGGCATCTGGGGCTCTAAGGACTTGCAGGGTCCTAGTTGCTGGCAGCTTTCGTTTTGGAAGGATCCAGCAGAGTTTGTAGATTCCTGGCTTGGCACTGCCCTGCCTGCCAGGCCAAGTGGCCACAAATGAAGGCCATTTTCCATGGGAAAAACGAAGTCCTTTCCCCAGGGTCTCAGTAATATGTTCAAGGTGGCGTTTGAGGCTCTAAGTACTTCCAGGGCCCTAGTTGCTGGCAGCTTTTCTTTTGGAAAAATCCAGCAACGATTGCATCATTTTTGCTAGGCTCCCACTTTCTGCCAGGGTGAGTGGCTGCCAAGGGAGGCCATTTGCCATGGGAAAAAGAAGTCCTTTCCCCAGGGTCTGGGTGTCAGATGAAAGGTGGCCTTTGGGGTTCTGAGGACTTGTAGGGTAGTACTTACTGGCTAGAGTAGAGGAAATGGATTCTATTTGAATATCTGTCCCACAGGTCCTGGTTGTCCTTGATGGGCTGCAGCTGTGAGCATTGAAGAGAACTGGGATAAAAGGGGGCGGCGTAGCCATTCAGGGAGAGCCTTGAAGGAGCCCTGAACTGGGAAAGAACAGCATGCAGAAGAAAGCGTCTGTGCTGTGAAGATCTGCAGCCATAAGAACACACCGAGGAGGTATGGACTTTAGCAATCTGAGAACAGCATGATGGGACTCTAGAGAAATAGAACAACAACAAGTGGCAGCTTTAGATTTGGAGCAATCCAGCAAAGCTTGCAAATTTCTTGCTGGGCACCACCCTCTTGGTCAGGGCGAGTGGCCAGAAATGGAGGCCATTTTCCATGGGGAAAACGAAGTCATTGGCCCAGGCTCTGGGTGTCAGATGACAGGTGGCATCTGGGGCTCTAAGGACTTGCAGGGTCCTAGTTGCTGGCAGCTTTCGTTTTGGAAGGATCCAGCAGAGTTTGTAGATTCCTGGCTTGGCACTGCCCTGCCTGCCAGGCCAAGTGGCCACAAATGAAGGCCATTTTCCATGGGAAAAAGAAGTCCTTTCCCCAGGGTCTCAGTAATATGTTCAAGGTGGCGTTTGAGGCTCTAAGTACTTCCAGGGCCCTAGTTGCTGCCAGCTTTTCTTTTGGAAAAATCCAGCAACGATTGCATCATTCTAGCTAGGCTCCCACTTTCTGCCAGGGTGAGTGGCTGCCAAGGGAGGCCATTTGCCATGGGAAAAAGAAGTCCTTTCCCCAGGGTCTGGGTGTCAGATGAAAGGTGGCCTTTGGGGTTCTGAGGACTTGTAGGGTAGTACTTACTGGCTAGAGTAGAGGAAATGGATTCTATTTGAATATCTGTCTAGAGGCTTTGCCCCACAGGTCCTGGTTGTCCTTGATGGGCTGCAGCTGTGAGCATTGAAGAGAACTGGGATAAAAGGGGGCGGCGTAGCCATTCAGGGAGAGCCTTGAAGGAGCCCTGAACTGGGAAAGAACAGCATGCAGAAGAAAGCGTCTGTGCTATGAAGATCTGCAGCCATAAGAACACACCGAGGAGGTATGGATTTTAGCAATCTGAGAACAGCATGATGGGACTCTAGAGAAATAGAACAACAACAAGTGGCAGCTTTCGATTTGGAGCAATCCAGCAAAGCTTGCAAATTTCTTGCTGGGCACCACCCTCTTGGTCAGGGCGAGTGGCCAGAAATGGAGGCCATTTTCCATGGGGAAAACGAAGTCATTGGCCCAGGCTCTGGGTGTCAGATGACAGGTGGCATCTGGGGCTCTAAGGACTTGCAGGGTCCTAGTTGCTGGCAGCTTTCGTTTTGGAAGGATCCAGCACAGTTTGTAGATTCCTGGCTTGGCACTGCCCTGCCTGCCAGGCCAAGTGGCCACAAATGAAGGCCATTTTCCATGGGAAAAACGAAGTCCTTTCCCCAGGGTCTCAGTAATATGTTCAAGGTGGCGTTTGAGGCTCTAAGTACTTCCAGGGCCCTAGTTGCTGCCAGCTTTTCTTTTGGAAAAATCCAGCAACGATTGCATCATTTTTGCTAGGCTCCCACTTTCTGCCAGGGTGAGTGGCTGCCAAGGGAGGCCATTTGCCATGGGAAAAAGAAGTCCTTTCCCCAGGGTCTGGGTGTCAGATGAAAGGTGGCCTTTGGGGTTCTGAGGACTTGTAGGGTAGTACTTACTGGCTAGAGTAGAGGAAATGGATTCTATTTGAATATCTGTCCCACAGGTCCTGGTTGTCCTTGATGGGCTGCAGCTGTGAGCATTGAAGAGAACTGGGATAAAAGGGGGCGGCGTAGCCATTCAGGGAGAGCCTTGAAGGAGCCCTGAACTGGGAAAGAACAGCATGCAGAAGAAAGCGTCTGTGCTGTGAAGATCTGCAGCCATAAGAACACACCGAGGAGGTATGGACTTTAGCAATCTGAGAACAGCATGATGGGACTCTAGAGAAATAGAACAACAACAAGTGGCAGCTTTCGATTTGGAGCAATCCAGCAAAGCTTGCAAATTTCTTGCTGGGCACCACCCTCTTGGTCAGGGCGAGTGGCCAGAAATGGAGGCCATTTTCCATGGGGAAAACGAAGTCATTGGCCCAGGCTCTGGGTGTCAGATGACAGGTGGCATCTGGGGCTCTAAGGACTTGCAGGGTCCTAGTTGCTGGCAGCTTTCGTTTTGGAAGGATCCAGCACAGTTTGTAGATTCCTGGCTTGGCACTGCCCTGCCTGCCAGGCCAAGTGGCCACAAATGAAGGCCATTTTCCATGGGAAAAACGAAGTCCTTTCCCCAGGGTCTCAGTAATATGTTCAAGGTGGCGTTTGAGGCTCTAAGTACTTCCAGGGCCCTAGTTGCTGCCAGCTTTTCTTTTGGAAAAATCCAGCAACGATTGCATCATTCTAGCTAGGCTCCCACTTTCTGCCAGGGTGAGTGGCTGCCAAGGGAGGCCATTTGCCATGGGAAAAAGAAGTCCTTTCCCCAGGGTCTGGGTGTCAGATGAAAGGTGGCCTTTGGGGTTCTGAGGACTTGTAGGGTAGTACTTACTGGCTAGAGTAGAGGAAATGGATTCTATTTGAATATCTGTCTAGAGGCTTTGCCCCACAGGTCCTGGTTGTCCTTGATGGGCTGCAGCTGTGAGCATTGAAGAGAACTGGGATAAAAGGGGGCGGCGTAGCCATTCAGGGAGAGCCTTGAAGGAGCCCTGAACTGGGAAAGAACAGCATGCAGAAGAAAGCGTCTGTGCTATGAAGATCTGCAGCCATAAGAACACACCGAGGAGGTATGGATTTTAGCAATCTGAGAACAGCATGATGGGACTCTAGAGAAATAGAACAACAACAAGTGGCAGCTTTCGATTTGGAGCAATCCAGCAAAGCTTGCAAATTTCTTGCTGGGCACCACCCTCTTGGTCAGGGCGAGTGGCCAGAAATGGAGGCCATTTTCCATGGGGAAAACGAAGTCATTGGCCCAGGCTCTGGGTGTCAGATGACAGGTGGCATCTGGGGCTCTAAGGACTTGCAGGGTCCTAGTTGCTGGCAGCTTTCGTTTTGGAAGGATCCAGCACAGTTTGTAGATTCCTGGCTTGGCACTGCCCTGCCTGCCAGGCCAAGTGGCCACAAATGAAGGCCATTTTCCATGGGAAAAACGAAGTCCTTTCCCCAGGGTCTCAGTAATATGTTCAAGGTGGCGTTTGAGGCTCTAAGTACTTCCAGGGCCCTAGTTGCTGGCAGCTTTTCTTTTGGAAAAATCCAGCAACGATTGCATCATTTTTGCTAGGCTCCCACTTTCTGCCAGGGTGAGTGGCTGCCAAGGGAGGCCATTTGCCATGGGAAAAAGAAGTCCTTTCCCCAGGGTCTGGGTGTCAGATGAAAGGTGGCCTTTGGGGTTCTGAGGACTTGTAGGGTAGTACTTACTGGCTAGAGTAGAGGAAATGGATTCTATTTGAATATCTGTCCCACAGGTCCTGGTTGTCCTTGATGGGCTGCAGCTGTGAGCATTGAAGAGAACTGGGATAAAAGGGGGCGGCGTAGCCATTCAGGGAGAGCCTTGAAGGAGCCCTGAACTGGGAAAGAACAGCATGCAGAAGAAAGCGTCTGTGCTGTGAAGATCTGCAGCCATAAGAACACACCGAGGAGGTATGGACTTTAGCAATCTGAGAACAGCATGATGGGACTCTAGAGAAATAGAACAACAACAAGTGGCAGCTTTCGATTTGGAGCAATCCAGCAAAGCTTGCAAATTTCTTGCTGGGCACCACCCTCTTGGTCAGGGCGAGTGGCCAGAAATGGAGGCCATTTTCCATGGGGAAAACGAAGTCATTGGCCCAGGCTCTGGGTGTCAGATGACAGGTGGCATCTGGGGCTCTAAGGACTTGCAGGGTCCTAGTTGCTGGCAGCTTTCGTTTTGGAAGGATCCAGCACAGTTTGTAGATTCCTGGCTTGGCACTGCCCTGCCTGCCAGGCCAAGTGGCCACAAATGAAGGCCATTTTCCATGGGAAAAACGAAGTCCTTTCCCCAGGGTCTCAGGAATATGTTCAAGGTGGCGTTTGAGGCTCTAAGTACTTCCAGGGCCCTAGTTGCTGCCAGCTTTTCTTTTGGAAAAATCCAGCAACGATTGCATCATTCTAGCTAGGCTCCCACTTTCTGCCAGGGTGAGTGGCTGCCAAGGGAGGCCATTTGCCATGGGAAAAAGAAGTCCTTTCCCCAGGGTCTGGGTGTCAGATGAAAGGTGGCCTTTGGGGTTCTGAGGACTTGTAGGGTAGTACTTACTGGCTAGAGTAGAGGAAATGGATTCTATTTGAATATCTGTCTAGAGGCTTTGCCCCACAGGTCCTGGTTGTCCTTGATGGGCTGCAGCTGTGAGCATTGAAGAGAACTGGGATAAAAGGGGGCGGCTTAGCCATTCAGGGAGAGCCTTGAAGGAGCCCTGAACTGGGAAAGAACAGCATGCAGAAGAAAGCGTCTGTGCTATGAAGATCTGCAGCCATAAGAACACACCGAGGAGGTATGGATTTTAGCAATCTGAGAACAGCATGATGGGACTCTAGAGAAATAGAACAACAACAAGTGGCAGCTTTCGATTTGGAGCAATCCAGCAAAGCTTGCAAATTTCTTGCTGGGCACCACCCTCTTGGTCAGGGCGAGTGGCCAGAAATGGAGGCCATTTTCCATGGGGAAAACGAAGTCATTGGCCCAGGCTCTGGGTGTCAGATGACAGGTGGCATCTGGGGCTCTAAGGACTTGCAGGGTCCTAGTTGCTGGCAGCTTTCGTTTTGGAAGGATCCAGCACAGTTTGTAGATTCCTGGCTTGGCACTGCCCTGCCTGCCAGGCCAAGTGGCCACAAATGAAGGCCATTTTCCATGGGAAAAACGAAGTCCTTTCCCCAGGGTCTCAGTAATATGTTCAAGGTGGCGTTTGAGGCTCTAAGTACTTCCAGGGCCCTAGTTGCTGGCAGCTTTTCTTTTGGAAAAATCCAGCAACGATTGCATCATTTTTGCTAGGCTCCCACTTTCTGCCAGGGTGAGTGGCTGCCAAGGGAGGCCATTTGCCATGGGAAAAAGAAGTCCTTTCCCCAGGGTCTGGGTGTCAGATGAAAGGTGGCCTTTGGGGTTCTGAGGACTTGTAGGGTAGTACTTACTGGCTAGAGTAGAGGAAATGGATTCTATTTGAATATCTGTCCCACAGGTCCTGGTTGTCCTTGATGGGCTGCAGCTGTGAGCATTGAAGAGAACTGGGATAAAAGGGGGCGGCGTAGCCATTCAGGGAGAGCCTTGAAGGAGCCCTGAACTGGGAAAGAACAGCATGCAGAAGAAAGCGTCTGTGCTGTGAAGATCTGCAGCCATAAGAACACACCGAGGAGGTATGGACTTTAGCAATCTGAGAACAGCATGATGGGACTCTAGAGAAATAGAACAACAACAAGTGGCAGCTTTAGATTTGGAGCAATCCAGCAAAGCTTGCAAATTTCTTGCTGGGCACCACCCTCTTGGTCAGGGCGAGTGGCCAGAAATGGAGGCCATTTTCCATGGGGAAAACGAAGTCATTGGCCCAGGCTCTGGGTGTCAGATGACTGGTGGCATCTGGGGCTCTAAGGACTTGCAGGGTCCTAGTTGCTGGCAGCTTTCGTTCTGGAAGGATCCAGCAGAGTTTGTAGATTCCTGGCTTGGCACTGCCCTGCCTGCCAGGCCAAGTGGCCACAAATGAAGGCCATTTTCCATGGGAAAAACGAAGTCCTTTCCCCAGGGTCTCAGTAATATGTTCAAGGTGGCGTTTGAGGCTCTAAGTACTTCCAGGGCCCTAGTTGCTGCCAGCTTTTCTTTTGGAAAAATCCAGCAACGATTGCATCATTCTAGCTAGGCTCCCACTTTCTGCCAGGGTGAGTGGCTGCCAAGGGAGGCCATTTGCCATGGGAAAAAGAAGTCCTTTCCCCAGGGTCTGGGTGTCAGATGAAAGGTGGCCTTTGGGGTTCTGAGGACTTGTAGGGTAGTACTTACTGGCTAGAGTAGAGGAAATGGATTCTATTTGAATATCTGTCCCACAGGTCCTGGTTGTCCTTGATGGGCTGCAGCTGTGAGCATTGAAGAGAACTGGGATAAAAGGGGGCGGCGTAGCCATTCAGGGAGAGCCTTGAAGGAGCCCTGAACTGGGAAAGAACAGCATGCAGAAGAAAGCGTCTGTGCTGTGAAGATCTGCAGCCATAAGAACACACCGAGGAGGTATGGACTTTAGCAATCTGAGAACAGCATGATGGGACTCTAGAGAAATAGAACAACAACAAGTGGCAGCTTTCGATTTGGAGCAATCCAGCAAAGCTTGCAAATTTCTTGCTGGGCACCACCCTCTTGGTCAGGGCGAGTGGCCAGAAATGGAGGCCATTTTCCATGGGGAAAACGAAGTCATTGGCCCAGGCTCTGGGTTTCAGATGACAGGTGGCATCTGGGGCTCTAAGGACTTGCAGGGTCCTAGTTGCTGGCAGCTTTCGTTTTGGAAGGATCCAGCAGAGTTTGTAGATTCCTGGCTTGGCACTGCCCTGCCTGCCAGGCCAAGTGGCCACAAATGAAGGCCATTTTCCATGGGAAAAACGAAGTCCTTTCCCCAGGGTCTCAGTAATATGTTCAAGGTGGCGTTTGAGGCTCTAAGTACTTCCAGGGCCCTAGTTGCTGGCAGCTTTTCTTTTGGAAAAATCCAGCAACGATTGCATCATTTTTGCTAGGCTCCCACTTTCTGCCAGGGTGAGTGGCTGCCAAGGGAGGCCATTTGCCATGGGAAAAAGAAGTCCTTTCCCCAGGGTCTGGGTGTCAGATGAAAGGTGGCCTTTGGGGTTCTGAGGACTTGTAGGGTAGTACTTACTGGCTAGAGTAGAGGAAATGGATTCTATTTGAATATCTGTCCCACAGGTCCTGGTTGTCCTTGATGGGCTGCAGCTGTGAGCATTGAAGAGAACTGGGATAAAAGGGGGCGGCGTAGCCATTCAGGGAGAGCCTTGAAGGAGCCCTGAACTGGGAAAGAACAGCATGCAGAAGAAAGCGTCTGTGCTGTGAAGATCTGCAGCCATAAGAACACACCGAGGAGGTATGGACTTTAGCAATCTGAGAACAGCATGATGGGACTCTAGAGAAATAGAACAACAACAAGTGGCAGCTTTAGATTTGGAGCAATCCAGCAAAGCTTGCAAATTTCTTGCTGGGCACCACCCTCTTGGTCAGGGCGAGTGGCCAGAAATGGAGGCCATTTTCCATGGGGAAAACGAAGTCATTGGCCCAGGCTCTGGGTGTCAGATGACAGGTGGCATCTGGGGCTCTAAGGACTTGCAGGGTCCTAGTTGCTGGCAGCTTTCGTTTTGGAAGGATCCAGCAGAGTTTGTAGATTCCTGGCTTGGCACTGCCCTGCCTGCCAGGCCAAGTGGCCACAAATGAAGGCCATTTTCCATGGGAAAAAGAAGTCCTTTCCCCAGGGTCTCAGTAATATGTTCAAGGTGGCGTTTGAGGCTCTAAGTACTTCCAGGGCCCTAGTTGCTGCCAGCTTTTCTTTTGGAAAAATCCAGCAACGATTGCATCATTCTAGCTAGGCTCCCACTTTCTGCCAGGGTGAGTGGCTGCCAAGGGAGGCCATTTGCCATGGGAAAAAGAAGTCCTTTCCCCAGGGTCTGGGTGTCAGATGAAAGGTGGCCTTTGGGGTTCTGAGGACTTGTAGGGTAGTACTTACTGGCTAGAGTAGAGGAAATGGATTCTATTTGAATATCTGTCTAGAGGCTTTGCCCCACAGGTCCTGGTTGTCCTTGATGGGCTGCAGCTGTGAGCATTGAAGAGAACTGGGATAAAAGGGGGCGGCGTAGCCATTCAGGGAGAGCCTTGAAGGAGCCCTGAACTGGGAAAGAACAGCATGCAGAAGAAAGCGTCTGTGCTATGAAGATCTGCAGCCATAAGAACACACCGAGGAGGTATGGATTTTAGCAATCTGAGAACAGCATGATGGGACTCTAGAGAAATAGAACAACAACAAGTGGCAGCTTTCGATTTGGAGCAATCCAGCAAAGCTTGCAAATTTCTTGCTGGGCACCACCCTCTTGGTCAGGGCGAGTGGCCAGAAATGGAGGCCATTTTCCATGGGGAAAACGAAGTCATTGGCCCAGGCTCTGGGTGTCAGATGACAGGTGGCATCTGGGGCTCTAAGGACTTGCAGGGTCCTAGTTGCTGGCAGCTTTCGTTTTGGAAGGATCCAGCACAGTTTGTAGATTCCTGGCTTGGCACTGCCCTGCCTGCCAGGCCAAGTGGCCACAAATGAAGGCCATTTTCCATGGGAAAAACGAAGTCCTTTCCCCAGGGTCTCAGTAATATGTTCAAGGTGGCGTTTGAGGCTCTAAGTACTTCCAGGGCCCTAGTTGCTGCCAGCTTTTCTTTTGGAAAAATCCAGCAACGATTGCATCATTTTTGCTAGGCTCCCACTTTCTGCCAGGGTGAGTGGCTGCCAAGGGAGGCCATTTGCCATGGGAAAAAGAAGTCCTTTCCCCAGGGTCTGGGTGTCAGATGAAAGGTGGCCTTTGGGGTTCTGAGGACTTGTAGGGTAGTACTTACTGGCTAGAGTAGAGGAAATGGATTCTATTTGAATATCTGTCCCACAGGTCCTGGTTGTCCTTGATGGGCTGCAGCTGTGAGCATTGAAGAGAACTGGGATAAAAGGGGGCGGCGTAGCCATTCAGGGAGAGCCTTGAAGGAGCCCTGAACTGGGAAAGAACAGCATGCAGAAGAAAGCGTCTGTGCTGTGAAGATCTGCAGCCATAAGAACACACCGAGGAGGTATGGACTTTAGCAATCTGAGAACAGCATGATGGGACTCTAGAGAAATAGAACAACAACAAGTGGCAGCTTTAGATTTGGAGCAATCCAGCAAAGCTTGCAAATTTCTTGCTGGGCACCACCCTCTTGGTCAGGGCGAGTGGCCAGAAATGGAGGCCATTTTCCATGGGGAAAACGAAGTCATTGGCCCAGGCTCTGGGTGTCAGATGACAGGTGGCATCTGGGGCTCTAAGGACTTGCAGGGTCCTAGTTGCTGGCAGCTTTCGTTTTGGAAGGATCCAGCACAGTTTGTAGATTCCTGGCTTGGCACTGCCCTGCCTGCCAGGCCAAGTGGCCACAAATGAAGGCCATTTTCCATGGGAAAAACGAAGTCCTTTCCCCAGGGTCTCAGTAATATGTTCAAGGTGGCGTTTGAGGCTCTAAGTACTTCCAGGGCCCTAGTTGCTGCCAGCTTTTCTTTTGGAAAAATCCAGCAACGATTGCATCATTCTAGCTAGGCTCCCACTTTCTGCCAGGGTGAGTGGCTGCCAAGGGAGGCCATTTGCCATGGGAAAAAGAAGTCCTTTCCCCAGGGTCTGGGTGTCAGATGAAAGGTGGCCTTTGGGGTTCTGAGGACTTGTAGGGTAGTACTTACTGGCTAGAGTAGAGGAAATGGATTCTATTTGAATATCTGTCTAGAGGCTTTGCCCCACAGGTCCTGGTTGTCCTTGATGGGCTGCAGCTGTGAGCATTGAAGAGAACTGGGATAAAAGGGGGCGGCGTAGCCATTCAGGGAGAGCCTTGAAGGAGCCCTGAACTGGGAAAGAACAGCATGCAGAAGAAAGCGTCTGTGCTGTGAAGATCTGCAGCCATAAGAACACACCGAGGAGGTATGGACTTTAGCAATCTGAGAACAGCATGATGGGACTCTAGAGAAATAGAACAACAACAAGTGGCAGCTTTAGATTTGGAGCAATCCAGCAAAGCTTGCAAATTTCTTGCTGGGCACCACCCTCTTGGTCAGGGCGAGTGGCCAGAAATGGAGGCCATTTTCCATGGGGAAAACGAAGTCATTGGCCCAGGCTCTGGGTGTCAGATGACAGGTGGCATCTGGGGCTCTAAGGACTTGCAGGGTCCTAGTTGCTGGCAGCTTTCGTTCTGGAAGGATCCAGCACAGTTTGTAGATTCCTGGCTTGGCACTGCCCTGCCTGCCAGGCCAAGTGGCCAGAAATGAAGGCCATTTTCCATGGGAAAAACGAAGTCCTTTCCCCAGGGTCTCAGTAATATGTTCAAGGTGGCGTTTGAGGCTCTAAGTACTTCCAGGGCCCTAGTTGCTGCCAGCTTTTCTTTTGGAAAAATCCAGCAACGATTGCATCATTTTTGCTAGGCTCCCACTTTCTGCCAGGGTGAGTGGCTGCCAAGGGAGGCCATTTGCCATGGGAAAAAGAAGTCCTTTCCCCAGGGTCTGGGTGTCAGATGAAAGGTGGCCTTTGGGGTTCTGAGGACTTGTAGGGTAGTACTTACTGGCTAGAGTAGAGGAAATGGATTCTATTTGAATATCTGTCTAGAGGCTTTGCCCCACAGGTCCTGGTTGTCCTTGATGGGCTGCAGCTGTGAGCATTGAAGAGAACTGGGATAAAAGGGGGCGGCGTAGCCATTCAGGGAGAGCCTTGAAGGAGCCCTGAACTGGGAAAGAACAGCATGCAGAAGAAAGCGTCTGTGCTGTGAAGATCTGCAGCCATAAGAACACACCGAGGAGGTATGGACTTTAGCAATCTGAGAACAGCATGATGGGACTCTAGAGAAATAGAACAACAACAAGTGGCAGCTTTAGATTTGGAGCAATCCAGCAAAGCTTGCAAATTTCTTGCTGGGCACCACCCTCTTGGTCAGGGCGAGTGGCCAGAAATGGAGGCCATTTTCCATGGGGAAAACGAAGTCATTGGCCCAGGCTCTGGGTGTCAGATGACAGGTGGCATCTGGGGCTCTAAGGACTTGCAGGGTCCTAGTTGCTGGCAGCTTTCGTTCTGGAAGGATCCAGCAGAGTTTGTAGATTCCTGGCTTGGCACTGCCCTGCCTGCCAGGCCAAGTGGCCACAAATGAAGGCCATTTTCCATGGGAAAAAGAAGTCCTTTCCCCAGGGTCTCAGTAATATGTTCAAGGTGGCGTTTGAGGCTCTAAGTACTTCCAGGGCCCTAGTTGCTGGCAGCTTTTCTTTTGGAAAAATCCAGCAACGATTGCATCATTCTAGCTAGGCTCCCACTTTCTGCCAGGGTGAGTGGCTGCCAAGGGAGGCCATTTGCCATGGGAAAAAGAAGTCCTTTCCCCAGGGTCTGGGTGTCAGATGAAAGGTGGCCTTTGGGGTTCTGAGGACTTGTAGGGTAGTACTTACTGGCTAGAG